>NC_091950.1:110270496-110352996 GCF_031021105.1 Erythrolamprus reginae | reverse complement strand
CCCTTTACAGCGCTTTACAGTCTTTTCTAGGCGGTTTTAAGAGACAGCATATTGCCTCCAACAATCTGGGTCCTCAGTTTACCAACCTCAGAAAGATGGAAGGCTGAGTCAACCTTGAGCCTGGTGAGAATCAAGCTGCCAAACTGCAGTCAGCTAGCAATCAATAGAAGTAGCCTACAGTGCGGCATTCTAACCACTGCACCACTTTGGCTCATTAGATATTTTTCTTTTTTCAATCTGGTTGGAAGGGGGAGCAGTTCTTTTGAACCCCCCAAATGGTGGAAGGCTTGGGATGAGATTTGGTTAGAGGGATTTAAATACGAATTGAATGAATGATGCTTGGGAGATACCCTGGAGGATCATCTTCTCATATTCAGGAACAGCTATTATGTAAAACAGTGTTTCCCAACCTTGGCAAATTGAAGATATCTGGACTTCAACTCCCAGAATTCCCCAGCCAGCATTCGCTGGCTGGGGATTTCTGGGAGTTGAAGTCCAAATATCTTCAGGTTGTCAAGGTTGGGAAACACTGATGTAAAACATGTGGCTAGGATGCCTTAAATCAGATTTGATACAAGCATGGCAAGCAATGCTCTTTTTAAAAAAATCTGAGAAACAAGCAAACATGGATGACTTTACTAAGCCCTGGTAAGCATTTGATAACAAATTGTACGAATTTACTGAATGCGTAGGTTAATATTCCTTTTTCTGGGTAATGCAGATAAAGCATGCCATATGCAAAAAGGAAAAAAAATGGGCAAGGGGAAGCAGATGAAAACAGTTCTGAAGGAATGTCTAAATTCTCCAGGGGAACTAAATGTTGCACCAGAGAATAATGGTTAGGCATGGCCCTCAAATTATTCTCCCTACAGTTTTTGGCCTTGGAAATCCATGCAGTCCTGGACTTCCCGTCTATTTTCTACCTTCCTTCTATTCATTTTGCTTCTTCTCTCTTCCAACTACTTGATCCCTTATCTCTATTTTTTTTCCTTCTGCTACCTTTCTCTAAGGGCTTTATCTAACCTTTCCCCATTGTACTTCCGTCCTCTGATCTGCTTCTTCCTTTTTTCCTTCTCATTACTTTTTCCCCAGCTGCTCAGCCCTCCAACATTGAAGTTTTGACTGTTTCCATGAATCTATGGCTCTGGGCTGCTGTTGTAACTGCAGTGGCAACAAAGAGATCATTCAATCATACTGAAACTTCATATTTTAATTTGCCCATGGCTACATTGCCTTTGCTGGTTGTTTTTTTTGTTTTATTTTGTTCTGCATTTCTCCTTGAATTGTATATCCCCTTAATGAGGAACTAAAATGAGTACAGTGTTGTGAGCTTCTGCCAGATGTTGTTTAATAATTTCATCCTTCCCAGTCTTTTTGGGAAATTGAATGATCAGATTTTGCTTTGGTGTTTGGTATGGCAATTCTTTAGTGGATAAGCATTTTATAAGTTACGCTTCTGCAGATACCATGCTGAAGAAAATTATGTGCACTTCCATATTCCTTTCCTTTCCATCACTCAGAATATAAATATAGTCATAAGCACTGGTTTCATCAAGAGTCCTGATTCTATTTTTAAATTTTTTAAAAAAGTTTTTATTGTACAAAGATTAAAAAGGAGATTCCTAGAGAGGCCCCGTGAAGGCTTCTCCCTGCCTTTTCTGGCCCTGCTTCCTCCCAGGAGATTCCTAGAGAGGTCCTTCGGAGGCTTCTCCCCACCTCAGCCCTATTCCTCCCAGAGATTCCTAGAGAGGCCCCACAGAGGCTTCTCCCTGCCTTTTACAGCCCTGTTTCCTCCCAGGAGATTCCCAGAAAGGCCTCTCCCTGCCTTTTTCAGTTACAATTTGAGAGGCTCAGGTTTGTAAATAGAAAATGGTTCTTGAGAAGTGGTAAAAAAAATCTTGAACCCCTGGTTCTTATCTAGAAAAGTTCATAAGTAGAGGTGTTCTTAGGTAGAAGTACCACTATATTGTTGTGATTCCGTCTGAGGCCCCTCAGGGAACGGCTGATCCTCTGCCGGCTTCCTGCTCAGAGGGGGAGGATGAGGAACAGGAGGTTCAGGCAGACGGGGAGGAGGAATCTCAGGCTGAGGGAGAGGGAGGACAGCCAGAGTCCCCCGAGAGGGAGCTCTCCCCAGCAAGCAGCCTGGATTCCTTAGATGAAAATGCACAAGCAATCACCGATCTCCGGCAGAGAAGAGCAACACAACGAAGGGGACAATTAGCCAGGTACTTTCAGCACTAAAGAGGCAACAGCTGGGTTTGGGTGTGGTACTCTCTGGAAAGGCTGAAAAGGCAGACCCACTCTTCCTGGCTTGTGGAGTATTATCTTTGGGAGTCCTGGGACCTGGCTGTGATCTTTGGCGTCTTGGAATTCTGGTTTGTGACTTTGAATACTGAAACCTTGGGGGAAAAAGGTGTGGGTCTTATTCTCTACAGTGGTGGGTGTGCCAGCAAGAAGTCTGCTGTATTGTCTGGCCGTCAGGATTCTGCTGGGAAGTCTCATAGCCTGCCTATTGGGAAGAACAGGTTTTTCTCTGTGTTTATTTTTCAAACTATAAAGTGCCTTTGTTTGTACCAGCGTGTCTGGCTGTTTTTTCCAGTTGGTGTTGAAGTCTGGGGGCACCCAGACAGAACATATATATAGTAATAGTGAGTTGCTAAGAAGGTTGATAAAAGATAACAAGAACAATACAAAACTTCAACCATTGCTTCCATTCAGTGAAGCTTCCACAAAATTATTCTGGTGAAGGAGTCTTACCTTTACAATCACATTACAAATAACTGCGTTCTCTTCGCTGATGATCTAAAACTTTTCAACATTACCAACAACACTACCCTCCAAAAAACCCTTGACTCTGTGTCAGGATGGTCAAACAATTGGCAACTCCAAATCTCAACCAACAAATGCTTTGTTCTGCACATTGGCAAAAAAAAAAAAAAAAAAATCAGAACGTCAAATGCAAGAGAAATAAACAAGACCTTGCAGATGACCCTCACTCTGTCAAAGATCTTGGAATACTCGTATCAAATGACCTAAGTATCAAAGCCCGCTGCAACAACATCGCCCAAAAGGCTTCAAGAGTTGTTAATCTAATCTTACGTAGCTTCTTCTCCAGTAATATCACACTATTCACCAGAGCATACAAAACATTTGCCGGACCAATCCTGGAATACAACTCATCTGTCTGGAACCCACACCACATATCGGACATAAATACATTAGAAAGTGTCCAGACATACTTTACTAGAAGAGTCCTCCACTCCTCTACTTGCAACAGAATACCTTATGAAACCAGACTTGAAATACTGGGCTTAGAAAGCTTAAAACCACATCGCCTTCCACACGACCTAAGCATAGCTCATAAAATTATCTGCTACAATGTCCTACCTGTCAATGACTACTTCAGTTTCAACCACAACAAGACATGAGCACACAACAGATAGAAATTCAAAGTAAACAATTCCAAACTCCAGACTGTAGAAAATACGACTTTACCAACTGAGTGGTTAATGCCTGGAACTCACTACCTGACTTTGTGGTTTCACCACCAAACCCTCAAAACTTAGATTGTGCACTATTGACCTAACCTGATTCCTAAGAGGTCAGTAAGAAATGTGCATAAGTGCATCAGCGTGCCTACCAACCCTGTCCAATTGTTCCCTCTTATCAGTACCCATCTTATGTATATAAACAATGCTATATCTATGTTTGTTTGTTCATCTGTCCGTCCGTCTGTCCATCCATCCATCCGTCCGTCCGTCTGTCCATCCATCCACCCAGCTAGCCAGCCAGCTAGCCAGCCAGCCAGCCAGCCAGCCAGCCAGCCAGCCAGCCAGCCAGCCAGCCAGCCAGCCAGCCAGCCAGCCAGCCAGCCAGCCAGCCAGCCAGCCAGCTAGCTATCTATTCAATTTCTATGCCGCCCTTCTCCTGAAACTATATTACAAATATGTACTTGACAATTAAAATAAAAAATATAAAAAAATTGAACTGAGGCATGCTTTGAAGCATTGAATCAAAGCAGATGGCTTCAAAGTGCTTTGTGGCTTTTCAGACTATTACGCAAAGTTCGTGGCTTTTCCTCTACTTCAGAAGTGTTATTTACAATATGCAACAATGCCCTTTCAGTCCTAAATTTGAAAGGAGTTGAAAGTGAGGCTTCCTTCACTGGACACAAATAGCCAGTTACTTCCTTACATTTTGTGCCTCATAGAGCTATTTTGAGGCTAACGTAGCTTTGGGTGTCATTCTCAGCTCTCTGCTTCTTGGATATGACTATCTTATAAAATGCTAACTTTTGTCTCTCTCCTGCTAATGGGCTGTTATGCTTCAATCTGTGCTGGTCTTAAAGAAACTCATCTAGAAACTCAGGTCAGCTCTCAACCTTCTAAAGATGAGCTTAAGGCTACCATCTCTTTTAATTCTGCACATTGGTAAAGGTTGAAGTCTCTTGACAATGAGTTAATGGAAATTAACAGGTTACAGGCACTGGGCCTAACTTTTACTGCTCTAAAAATAGGTGTGAGTTGGAAAGATTGCAGATGCAACATTTTATGTGCCCATCCTTTTCTCTGGGGCATTGTATCTTATAGGTTCTATTTTCTCTCTTCTAATTAATTAGTACAAAAGACTGATAGAAACCCAGTGGCTATTTCCAGAAATTGGCAATTTTGACAAGTTATACCAGAATAACAGGGTTGTAAGGAACATTGGAGGTCTTCTACTCCAACCCTATATGCTTCCAGACAATGGGCTGATCCAATGTCTTCTTAAAAGCCTCCAGAGATGGAGAAGACACAATTTCTGGAGGCAAGTCATTTCACTGATTAATGGACACAAAATGTATCCTTAATTGTAGGTTGGAGCTCTCTTTAATATTCTTTTGTCCATTACTTCTTGACCTGCCCTTAGGTGCTTTAGAGCAGTGTTTTTCAACCAGTGTGCCGTGGCACAGTAGTGTGCCGTGAGACATGGTCAGGTGTGCCGCGAAGCTCAGAGAGAGAGAAAGCAAGAGAGAAAGAAAGCAAGGGAGAGAAAGAGAGAGAGAGAGCAAGAGAGAGAAAGAAAGCGAGAGGGAAAGAGAACAAGAGAAAGAAGGAGAGAGAGAGCAAGAGAGAAAGAGAACAAGAGAAAGAAAGAGAGAGAGAGAGCAAGAGAGAGAAAGAACAAGAGAAAGAAAGAGAGAGAGAGCAAGAGAGAGAAAGCAAGAGAGAAAAAGAGAGGGAGGGAAGGAGAGAGAGAAAGAGGGACATAGGGAGGGAGAGAGAAAGAGAGCAAAAAAGAGAGGAAGGAAGGAAGAGAAAGAAAGAGGGATGGAGAGAGAAAGAGGAAGGAAGGGAGAGAAAGAGGGAGGGAGAAAGAAATAGAGCGAAGGGGAGGAAGAGAGAGAGATAATTATTTTGTCCAAACTTTTTTTAGCACCCCCCCCCCCGCTCAATGTGCCCCAGGGTTTCATAAATGTAAAAAATGTGTCACAGCTCAAAAAAGGTTGAAAATCACTGCTTTAGAGAATAGGTGGACTATTTGTGACAACCACTCCAATATTGGAGGTACCAAATCTTTTACTTCCCCTGTTTTAAGTTGTTTTGGGTGTGTGTGGGCACTCATGCATGTGCGATAGTGTGCGTTCACACTCTTCCGGCATCACAGGAAAAAAAGGTTCACCATCACTGATATAGACCATTTAAAGCAATAAATGCTGAAAAAGGAATCCTCCATCTTCACACACACACACACACACACACACACACGTATCACATGTTTTTTGCTGAAATTTTAAAATTAAGGGAGACTAGGATGGCACCATTTTGGCCTTGTTCTGGCCTCATCAGCTAGCCACACCCTTACTGGGATTTGATCTGGCAGCTTCTGCCTTGTAAGGCAGAGAATTAACAGCTGAGCCACCAGACCTAATCCCTTCAGCTGTGTACCAGGTTATAAAGGATATAGTAGAGAAGAAATACGAGGTATAGGAGAGACTATAGGACAGGGGATGGAAGGTACTCTAGTGCGCTTATGTATGCCCCTTACTGACCTCATAGGAATCTGGAGAGGTCAACTGTGGGTAGTCTAAGGGTAAAATGTTGGTGTAGTGGTTAATGTATTAGGCTAGACATCAGGAGACTGTGAAGTTCTACTCCTGTCTCAGGTTTAAAGGCAGCTCGGTGACTTGGGACCAGTGGGGAATTCTAGATTAGATCATCACTGGTTTGCGCGTGCCTCCTGCCACCGCCGCAGCTACCGGTTATAAGAACTGGTCCAAACCGGAGCAACCCATCGCATCCTGGGACCAGTCACCCCCTCAGTCCTAGAGAGAAGAAGTCAGGAGAAAATCACTTCTGAAACCTTTCCTTGTTAGGAAAACTACAGGGACTCATCCTGGCAATGTGGAATCCCCAAACTGACTCAAGGTATAAAAATAACAAAACAGTCATTTTAGAGATTAGTATTTATGCTGAGGATGCATAATCAGATGACAATTCCCAAATAAACATCATGGCAGGATTTCTGGTGATTTAGCTCCAGTTTAAATGTCCTTTACAATAAAAGCAAGCTGACTTGCATTTCCTGGGTAAAACTGCAGCTCAAAACACACTGTTATCCTTAAATTGTGCAACCCTTCTTGTTCTTCAAAAGTTGTATCAAAATAATGCAGACATTTACATATTTTAGAGAAAATGTTCATTGCAAGTGCATGTTTTCCTCTCTCTCTCTATATATATATTTATATTTATATATATATATTTCAAAACAAGGACAACTAACGTAATCGGTCAAAGTTGCCCCTGTATTTCAAAGTGAACTTTGAAGGTAGCTACTTGTATTTCTGATTTTAGTTCACTAGAGGGCAATGGTGTTCAGAACAGAAGCAAAAGCTGCTCTGGATAGACTGATTATTATTTTACCTATTTAAAAGAATATCATTAAAAGTTTGGCCCTGGTGTTTGATTGTGAAATTACTTATCTGTTGAAATACTAAGCCTCTTTAATTTGACACTAATAATTTATTTACAGATAGAAAGTAATGTTTCAATTTTTTCTGGAACTTGTGGATATCCAGCCAATGAGCGCAAGAGCAGTAAACACTGAAAATTCTGGCTTCCTCTTCATATCTACATGTTGAATTGCTGGGGCAAACTTGCAGAAGAAGACATATTTGTTTCATTGGTATAACCATGCACTGAAAGGCCTTTGATATTAAGTAGAGATTCTTTCAAGTCAAGCTTAATTGCTGGTGACTTTATAGACATCCAGAGATATTTCCTGGCAATGGTATGAAAATAATTTGACATTTCAATCTTACAGGATACACACATACCTCTCCAGTCTACAGCTTTGGAATTTTCTAGCCAATTCCTATCTGATTATTAACTTGGTCAGATCTTGCTTTCTGAGATCAGCCACCTTTCCAGCAATTCTTTATTAAAATACTGAATCAAGCACGAGGGGAGGTTACATCGTACTATTTTCCCTATCACCCCCTAAAATTGTCTGCATGCAACTGAATATCTATGTACATTATCTATATGTAGTGGGCATTCACTTCTAACTACTCTTGATTTAATGCTCTCATACGTTGATCTCTTTTGGGTCATAGGCCTTGTTTGATGGCGTAGGGTTATCATACAATTTCTCTCTCTCTCTCTCTCTCTATATATATATATAGTCCCAGTGGGTATGGCTAGCTGATGATAAGTCCCAGTGGGTATGGCTAGCTGATGAGGCCAAAATAAGGCCGAAATAGATCTATCCTAGTCTCCCCTAATTTTCAAATTCAGCTTAAACATGTGACACATACAGATAGAATTGTCGGCTATCAATAAAATTAACTGCCTTGGAAATGGCCCTGGGTTGGGCCAAGAGGCAAAAAAGGAGCTGTGATGTTCCTTCAATATACCAGGGTGATTCGACACAAAATGTAATCCTTCCCTGGTACAGAGCTGAAGGGATTGGATACTGTAGCCTAGAGGATAATCCTCTGCCTTACAAGGCAAAGGTTGCAGGTTCAAGTCCCAGTGGGTATGGCTAGCTGATGAGGCCAAAATAAGGCCGAAATAGATATATCCTAGTCTCCCCTAATTTTCAAATTCAGCTTAAACATGTGACACACACACACACACACACACACACACACACACACACACACACACATATATATATATATATATATATATATATATATATATATATATATAATGCTTTATTTTGCTTCTCCCTTATGCAATTAGAAGCAACATTATACCTTGTTATCATTCCAACTTTCATCCTCATCAGTCAAGCTGAGAGTCAAGGCTGTGCACTAAGCATTATGTCTTTGAATGGGGAGCTACAGTATTACAGAAAGAACATAGCATCAGCCCAGCCCAAAGCCTGCCCTTTAATATTTTGCTTATCTTAATCGCCCACCAGATTTCTATATGAAAAAAACAGGGGAAGAATATCTTCTTGCTTGCATCCCCCAACTGTAATGTTTAAAGGCATACTGCAAGAAAGAAACCTTAAAGATCAAGACTAAGCACACATTTTTAGTGATTTCTCTATCTGTAGAGGGCAGTGAAAATATTTACTGACCCCACACATCCTGGACATAAATTGTTTCAATTCCTACCCTCAAAACATGGCTACAGAGCATGGCACACCAAGACAACTAGACACAAGAACATTCCCCCCCAAATGTCATCACTCTGCTAAACAAATAATTCCCTCAACATTGTAAAATTATTTACTAAGACTGCACTTCTATTTCTACTAGTTTTTTCTCATTATTCCTATCACCCTTTTCCTCCCGATTAGGACTGTATGACTGTAACTTGTTGCTTGTATCCTAAGATTTTTATTAATATTGTTTCCTCATTGCTTATTTGACCCCATTACAATTATTAAGTGTTGTACCCCCTGATTCTTGACAAATGTATCTTTTTTATCTTTTATGTACACTGAGAGCATATGCACCAAAACAAATTCCTTGTGTGTATAATCACACTTGGCCAATAAAGATAAAGAATTCTAGTGGCAGAATTTTAGGTATCTTCCCTCTAATTGTGGGTGAATGGCTGCTTGAGTGGAAACTGCTATAATCTTTGATGGTGCAAAGTTATAATGTGGCAGTTTTTTGAAAATTCAAATATAGTCTTAATAGTTATGTGCAGTTGTTTACGGATGAAAAAGAATACAGGATAGAGAAACAGGAATTGTAAGAACATGGATATGATTGTACAGCCTTTCATTTTGTAACAAAGGAATTGGCCAGCATTTCCTATTTGAGTAGACTAGAGAAGGGGTACCCAATCTTTTGGACTTCGGGGACCACCCAGGTCATTATTTTAAATCCCACAGACCCTAATTCATAATTTTCTGTCCCACAGACTACTAATATGATTTTTTAAAAGATAAATACATTTGTAAAATAATGATCAGAGAGCTTCCATTTTATGAATATAAAATGCACCTGTTTAATATAACAAAATTATAAATGCTTATTTAATTATAACAAATCATAAATGCTTATTTAACCATAACAAAATCTTTAAAGGTTGTTTAATTGTAACAAAATTATTAAAATTAGTGTAATTATTACAAAATAATTTAAGCTTAGTGTACTGATGTTGTTGGGAAAGTCAGTCCCTTCCCTCTTCTCTCCTCCCCTACTTTATCCTTTTTCCAGTCTTTTCTTGATTAACACAGAATTGCATTAATCAAGATGAACAGACTATCAGGTTTATTATTTTTATTTTCAACAATACCAATTAAAACTTTCTTTAGTGAGATAAATAAAATGACAAAATTTATTTGGCAAGGGAAGAGACTGAGGATTAGTTTAAAAATGTTACAAGATGCAAGAATAAGAGGTTTTATTTGGAAAAAGGGCCTTGTCATGTGTGATACAGGAATCTCAGCTGATGACAAAAGTTACATGAAACTAATCTCAGAAGGTATGTGTCAACCTTCGCTATGCTGCTGCATTCTTTCGCTTGGTTGTCATAGAGACGGGGAGGGGTAGAGATCATGGGGGGGGGGTTGGGAAGAGCGCAGGAGGAGAGTTAAGTTTCGATTTCCCCGGTGCCAGGAGGAGACCCTTTATTTATTTTATTTATTCATAATCACTTGTACAAAAAAATTAAAAGCAGTCAGGACAGATAATTAATGTTCAAATACATTTTATTGTCAGTCTGTTGAATTTGAAGCTGAAGAATAAATACATAGCAGTTCTCTATTAGAGGATGACCTAGAAACATAGAAACATAGAAGATTGATGGCAGAAAAAGACCTCATGGTCCATTTAGTCTGCCCTTTTTCTATTTCCTATATTTTATCTTAGAATGGATATATGTTTATCCCAGGCATGTTTAAATTCAGTTACCGTGGATTTACCAACCACGTCTGCTGGAAGTTTGTTCCAAGCATCTACTACTCTTTCAGTAAAATAATATTTTCTCACGTTGCTTCTGATCTTTCTCCCAACTAACCTCATATTGCGCCCCCTTGTTCTTGTGTTCACTTTCCTATTAAAAACACTTTTTTCCTGAACCTTATTTAATCCTTTAACATATTTAAATGTTTTCATCATGTCCCCCCTTTCCCTTCTGTCCTCCAGACAATACAGATTGAGTTCAATAAGTCTTTTCTGATAATGCTTAAGACCTTCCACCATATTTTATAGCCCGTCTTTGGTTCCATTCAATTTTATCAATATCTTTTTGAAGGTGATGTCTCCAGAGCTGAATACAGTATTCCAAATGCGGTCTCACCAGTGCTCTATACAGCAGGATCACAATTTCCCTCGTCCTGCTTGTTATACCTCTAGCTATGCAGCCAAGCATTCTAATTGCTTTTCCTACCACCTGACTGCACTGTTCATCCATTTAGAGACTGTCAGAAATCACTACCCCAAATCCTTCTTTTCTGAAATTTTTGCTAACACAGAACTGCTAATACAATACTCAGATTGAGGATTCATTTTCCCCAAGTGCATTATTTTACATTTGGAAACATTAAACTGCATTTTCCATTGCTTTGACCACTTATCTAGTAAAGCTAAATATAATTATAGTATGCCATATTAGAGACGCCTCCAGGAATATTAACCCTATTGCACACTTTAGAGTCATTGGCAAATAGGCAAACCTTCCCTACCAAACCTTCCCCTATGTCACTCACAAACATATTAGAAAAAATAGGACCCAGAACAGAGGAATAGGACCCTTGTGGCACACCGCTTGTAATCAGACTTAGCTCAGAATATCTACTGCATGTGACAAAAACTGACATGTAGCAAGACCACAGAACAATATTTGTTTTGAATTGCAAACTTCATTCAGTAGCTACAGTTTGCAGTTTGTAAACCAGATTGACTGGTTTGCTGTCTGCTGCAGCTGGTTTGCAAACTCAAATTTGTGACAGAATAGACTCACTAAGTTGTGCCATGTTTCTTTCCATTGGCTGCTGCTTTGGCTGCGTCACTTGATTCCTCTCTTTCCAATATGGGAGGGAGGGAAGGAAAGAAAGAAAGAAAGAAAGAAAGAGATACTGTAGAGAGATAGAGATAGAGAGAGATAGAGAGTGGGGAGGCATTATAAAGGTGGCTAAATTCAGAATGCATGCCCCTTCACACAGCCAAATCCTCAGTTAAAATTCCTACCACAGACTTATGAGTGTCCTGCTAAACCTACTGATTAATATTGTATAAATAAAAGCAGAACATGAAAAGGACTTGATTTTCTTTGCAAAGTGATGTGGCAAGTAATGAATATTATCACAACTCACCTGATGTTAATTGCACTTTGCTATTTACAATTTATCACAAAAACTTATTTTGTATAATACAATTCATAGCAATTATATGAAAAGAGAGATTTTACTAACAAAGCCTGTGATTTTCTTTAAACACAGACGTCTGATTGCATGCATTACCTAGACAACAGTGTTGTGGGATTGTTGAGCCAAAATATGTGTCTTAGGGAAGTTGAATAACCTGATTATGTAGAGACATTTGAGTAATTGAAACCTATGTGCAAAGCTTCAAGGATGTGCACTTAGTTTCATTAGCATAGTGAAGCAATATGACCCAATCACCACCTCCCTTCTAAGAATGAAACAATGCAGGGGCCTTGCTTAGTACTATATTTTGTCGTCCCCACCACAACCACCACCATCCCTATAGCCTCTTTTCAGCCTCCACCAGCATTTGCAGGAGTCTGAATAAGTAACTGCACCTGTTGTTCAGGACCCTCTTCCAGTATTTGTCAAAGAAAATAGGAAGGAAGAGGCAGTGCCACAAATCTGACAAGTGTAAGAAGAATTTTCTCTAAACAAAGCTAGATCTGGATCGATTCATTTCCCCATCCTAGCCATTCCTGAATTTGAATCAGAAATAGTTAGTTCCTCATAAAGCAGGAAGAGGGGAAAAAATCCTTTTATGGAAAGTGAAATGACCGAGAAAAACGGTTTCCAAATAAACTCTCTTTATTTCTCTACAGGCTCTGAGCGAGCGGAAAACACTTTCACTCTATACGCGAGTTACAGAAGAAGCGCGTAAGACCAGAAGCTCGGCTATTTAAAGACTTTCCCTCAGCAACAGCCGGCGGCTGACAGCTCTTCCATTTTGGCGCCCTCTAGAGCAGCCAATAGGAAGCAGGTAAACAATGCTTATGGTTTCTTTCAATTCTGCTTAACAACTCTTGTTTAACTAGTTAACCCAGATACAGAACATTATAGAACATTACAGAAGTTACAGGATTTAACACCCCTCCCCCTTCTGGATGATTTTACAGATTTTTATTCGGTCAAGTAAGTAACAAAGTCTTCTAAGTGAGGGGGTCTTCGCGAAGTCCGATCTGACCGTCGAGGGTCGCCCATAACTTGTGTGTCCACCGATGAAGATGGTTCCTCTCGTCCTGCAGACGCGTTGCTCCCCTGACCAGGAGATGGCAGAGCTGAGGCAGCGCTGGAGTGGCTATTTCCCCCAGGTAAGTCCCAATCAATTGGTTCCGGGTTCCTGTTTGTCCTTGCGAAATTCCCTGTGGGGAGGGGAGGAGTGTTATCTTTATGTCCTTCACTCTCGATTTTCTCCACTCTCCCCCTAATGTGGTCAATGTGCCTTTTCCAGAGGCGGCCATCTAGTAATTTCACCATATAAGTTTTGGGACCTGTTTGGTCTTGCACAATGCCACTTTCCCAATGCTTCCCTGTATCAAAATTTTTAACATATACCTTTTGTCCCACGGCCACTGCACGTTCAGGTATTAGTACATTGTCCGGTTTTAATTTGATATAGGAGGGGTGCAGCCTATCCAGGGTTGATCTTAACCTCCTCCCCATTAGCAACTCAGCAGGGCTTTTCCCAGTGGTCATACTAGGTGTTATGTGTTGGGTCAGCAAAAACGTGTCTAATCTCTCCTGGATGTCACCTGGGGCTGACCTCTTAATGGCCTCTTTGGCCACTCTAACATAACGTTCTGCTGCTCCATTAGACCACGCTGCGTGGGGAGAGGTAAGGGCATGCCGGACCCCCAGCCCAGCTAGGAACACCTCAAATTGTTTAGATGTAAATTGGGGCCCGTTGTCCGAGACTAATATGTCCGGGCACCCATGTGTTGTAAATAACTTCCTTAATACATGTATTACCGCTGATGATGTGGTAGATGTTAATGGCACTATTTCCAGCCACCTTGAATACGCATCAATCAGGATTAAAAACATATGATTCCCCACTGGTCCAGCCAGATCAATGTGCACCCTAGACCATGGCCCTTGGGGACTGTCCCACTGTGCAGGGGTGGTTTTTGGCGGGTCTGGCCGCGTTTCTTGGCACTGGCCACATGTTGCCACCCAGTTCTCAATTTCTTTATCCAAGCCGGGCCACCACAAATACCCCCTTGCCAATGCCTTCATCCTCACCACCCCTGGGTGTCCTTCATGTAGCATTTTCATAACCCTCGGTCTCAGGGCAGTAGGGATAACCACTCTTTCCCCCCAGAGAATGCAATCATGCATAACTGATAGTTCTAGCCTCTTGGTTTTAAATTCACCTATTAAGGGATCGTCCCCATTTGTTGGCCAGCCTTTCAAAATGTAATTCAAAATCCTGCTCAAAGTCTTATCTTGCCTGGTTTCCAATGCCACCTGCCTGGCAGTGACCACAGGAGACTTATCTAATTCGATAAGGAGTACCTCTGCAGCGGGTGCTGGGTCTTCTACTCTCTGTCCCAACGGACAGCGACTGAGGCCGTCTGCGTGATTAATAGCAGAGCCCCCTTTATGAATGAGTTGGTAGTCATATGCGGCTAGGAAAATAGCCCATCTGGACATACGGGGAGACATGAAGGGAGGAGTTGGCCGTCCGGTGGCTAGCAGACCCAAGAGAGGCTTGTGGTCTGTTACTAACTGAAAAGGTCTCCCAAGCAGATAATGATGAAATTTTTTCACCCCGGCTACCAGCGCCAGAGCTTCCTTGTCAATCTGCGCGTAATTGCGCTCAGCCCCAGATAGCGTTCTAGAAAAATAGGCAATTGGAGCCTCCTGCCCGTTTGGAAAAATATGGGCCAACACACCGCCCACACCGTACGGAGAAGCGTCGCAGGTGAGCCTCACAGGGAGGGTTGAGCTATATTGTACTACTAAGCTATGGGACGACAAAAGATCCTTCACCCTGCAAAACGCCCGTTGTTCCTTCTCACCCCAATGCCACTCTGTCCCTTTATGGAGGAGTTTATGTAGGGGTTCAGCTGCTGAGGCTTTCTGTCGCAGAAACACAGCATAAAAATTTAAGAGCCCTAAAAAGGCTTGCAGTTCTGCTTTACAAGTTGGGGCAGGGGCGTCTTTAATTGCTCTAACTTTTTCCTCCGTGGGGTGAATGCCCTCAGCATCAATACGAAATCCCAAAAATTCGACTGAAGGGGTCCCCCACACACATTTTTCTGGTTTCAAACGTAGACCCTTATCTCTCAATCTAGTGAGTACCTGTCGAATTCGACTGTGCAGCTGGGCAGGGTTGTCCCCACAAATTAAAATGTCGTCGAAATACGGGACCACCCCAGCCAGGCCCCCCAATAAACGCTCCATTAACCGCTGGAATATACCAGGAGCAACACTCACTCCAAATTGCAGGCGCGTACACTTAAAAGCACCCCTGTGCGTTACAATAGTCTGTGACAGGGCAGTGGCTTCGTCCACTGTTAATTGCTGGTAAGCCTGTGCAAGGTCCAGCCTCGCGAAGATTTTCCCAGACCCCAAGGTGTGTAACAGCTGTTGCACCACTGGAATAGGATAGGAGTTGTGCTGTAGCGCCTTATTAATAGTGGATTTGTAATCCGCACAAACTCGTAGGGAGCCATCTGGCTTCAGTGGGGTTACAATAGGGGTTTCCCAGGGTGCATGTTCCACTGGAACTAATATACCTTGTGCTTGAAGTTTTGTTAATTGTTCATCTAGCTTAGTTAGCAAGGGTAAAGGTACCCTGCGAGGTTTTAATCGAACGGGAGGAACAGAAGGGTCTAAAGAAAAAGAAATAGGAGGTCCTTTAAAGGTACCCAGACCAGCCCGGAAAACCTCAGGAAATTCAGTGACAAAATCAGGGGCAGTAGAAAATGTCAATTTGTTAAGACCTGTTACCGCTAATCCCAAAGGTGCCATCCAGTCCAACCCTAGAAGGGAATGATTAGCCCCGTCTACAACTAACAGAGGGAGAACATGGTTCACATTTCTAAAGGTGATAGGAACCCTAGTTTTACCCAAAATCCTAATTGGGTGACCCTGGAAATCATTGATAGCAATGTCCAAAGGTTGCAAACTGTCCCGTGCCAAACTTGGTATATACAAATGTAATTTATGCCAAGGCATCAGTGTATATTTCGAGCCTGTGTCCAATTCCATATGGCACGGCTGATGGTTTAGAAGGATGGGGACAACAATTTTATTAGGGGCAGGAGGGTAAACTGTAGAACCACTGAAAAAGCGGTTACCTCTGGCATTCCAAGGCCGGCGAAAACCCCGTCCTTGTGGCCGGAAAGGACGGTAGGCTCGGGGAGCAGGAAAGGAAGGCTGTTGACCTTGTGGAGAAGAGTTGTCATCTGGCAAGGCAGCACGGCAAGCGGCGGCGATGTGGCCTCTCTTCTCGCATCTGTAGCAGAAGGCGTCCTTAAAGGGGCAGCGCGACCGTTGATGTTGCCCTCTGCATCCGGCGCAGGCAGGAAAAGTTGGCCTGGGTTGACGTTCTGGTGGTCCTCGAAGGTAGCAGCAGTGGTCATTGTAGTCTTCATAGTCGGCGAGCTGAACTTCAGGTAGGCGGCGAGCCGAGGGACGCTGAGAGTCTGTGATTTTAAATACAGTTTGCAGCTTGTCATTGGACTTTAAATCAGCTGCCGCAGCCTCAGCTACCTCAGCTGTCTGAGCAGCTTTAATCACGTCTTGCAATGTGGAGCTCTCAGTTGCCAATAACTTGTTCCTTATGGTAACGTTTCGCATACCAAAAATGAGGGCGTCCGTCAATCTGGCTTCCGGATTGTCAAATTGACATTTCGCTAGGATAGTTCGGAGTCTGGTCGCGAACTGGTTAATAGATTCCCCATCCGATTGGGACATACGGGAAAATTGATGCCTATAAACTATGGGCGGCTTAGTTGGTTTAAAATGGGCAGCCAACTTTTCTTGTAAAGTAGCCCAAGGTACAGCATTAGGTGGTTCGGGATCAGTTAAAGTCCCAGCCAATTCAAAAATATGCGTGCCGCAGTAATTCAAAAATAGAGCGCGTTTCCTGCTGTCCTCAGCCGTATGTAGGCTGGCAGCTTCCAGGAAAATCTCAAATTTAGCCATATAGGCTGCCCAAGTTGACCGTTCCGGGTCAAACAACTCGGGAGGCTGAATCAGCGAAGGGGTCGACATATTGATTTTTTCCTAAAAAAAAAAAATCACCGCTAAGACCCTCGTCGCCAATGAAATGACCGAGAAAAACGGTTTCCAAATAAACTCTCTTTATTTCTCTACAGGCTCTGAGCGAGCGGAAAACACTTTCACTCTATACGCGAGTTACAGAAGAAGCGCGTAAGACCAGAAGCTCGGCTATTTAAAGACTTTCCCTCAGCAACAGCCGGCGGCTGACAGCTCTTCCATTTTGGCGCCCTCTAGAGCAGCCAATAGGAAGCAGGTAAACAATGCTTATGGTTTCTTTCAATTCTGCTTAACAACTCTTGTTTAACTAGTTAACCCAGATACAGAACATTATAGAACATTACAGAAGTTACAGGATTTAACAGAAAGGAATGCCTCCTGCAAAGTCAAAAGCCTTGATTTGCCCTGGTCCTAATAATTGTTAAATTAGAGAGATAGGCAGGATCCTGAGTCAAATAGGCATGATCCTGAGGTCCAAGCTTATGCAGAGCAAAGAAGGTAAATATTCTCTTCTTTCCCCTTTAAAATCAAGATTCTGCAAGCCAACCTTTCACCAACCTCACAATGTACTGGGCTACAACTCCCATTACGCTTAGCAGAGACATGATTATGGGGGAAATTGGCCAACTTACTAGGTTTGTTGAGATACACCAGAATCATATGAAATACACCTTTGTGTAAATGGTTTGGTATTCTTTAATCCTAAGAAAGAATCCAGATTGATTGATTATTTATTTATTTATTTATTTATTCATTCATTCATTCATTCATTAATTTATTTATTTATTTCACAATGCTGAGTGGTCAGATTATGTACAGGATTGAAAATATGAATGAATAAGTTACAAATGAATATAGAATATCAATAGTATCAGAGTTTTATGAATATGTTTTAAATTGACAAAGAAAAAGGATTTCTGATTAAATTGACAAGATATAACTGCTAACTGTAAAGATTGCTGTCAAACAAAACCTTCACTAATAAGCCCATCATTCTTTCACTGTACAAAAGTCTGAAAATAAATGCTTATTCTTTAAAAATAAGTTCCTTATAGATTTGAGATCAACCTGGCCAGGGTTGCTATAGTTACAGAATGTGCAGGTGTTGATGCAACTCCATGATAGTCACTGCATTAATTGATTCAGAAGTTAATCTTATTTTGAATATAATAAGTCCACACCTGGTTTGTATATTTTATCGATTGCCTCCTATTGCTGTTTGAGTAACTATGGCAACCTTTACCCCAAAACAGGCAGTAAAACATGTTGTGTTGATGGGTATCCATACATTTCAGATGAACATCCAGAATTAATGCTTGCTACACTACACTTATAATTTCTGAACATAATTCAGCTAAGGTTCAGGAACGTATGGCTAATTTGTTAGTAAGCTTGATTCATATCTGAATCAGCTAGCCTTTTA
Source organism: Erythrolamprus reginae (assembly GCF_031021105.1). Taxonomy (NCBI): domain Eukaryota; kingdom Metazoa; phylum Chordata; class Lepidosauria; order Squamata; family Dipsadidae; genus Erythrolamprus; species Erythrolamprus reginae. Next base: position 110,334,692 of record NC_091950.1, on the reverse strand, counting down.
CATGAGAAATCAAAATAAAGTAAAATATAAACATAGTTCTGTCATCTGATGAGAGCAGGTCTGGATTATTAACAAATCAGTGCCACCTTGTGTTTTGCTCAGGGTCTTCTGGTTTCTAGAGATGCCATCCATAGTTAGCAGTATATATGTCTTTACAACTGAACGTTTTCCACATTGAATCTTTACAATTCCAAGGGAGGATAAATATCCTCTTCTTTCCCCTTAATTTAATTTTCATTTTTCTTTGAGTAACTAATCTTATCCCAAAGGAAGAGGGAGTTAATTTCCGTACTCGAATGTCTCCTACTAGGCTACTAGGTGGTGCTATAGAATTTTAATTTAACAATTTCCCTATTATATACCAATAAGGCCCTCAGATAATGGGATCTCTAATGGGATTCCTATCTGTTGCTCACCAACAGGGGATGTGGTGACTGAAGTATCTAGCAAACTGCTTCAGCCTGTAAGCAGAGTGGTCCTAAAATTTGGACAGTTCCAAAGGATTTTGGGGAGAAGACGTGGTTCACCCCAACATGTCATCCTATAGAACCAGCCTCATTTCACTACAAAGGCCAATGAAAACCAATCACACTTCTGTTTTATCATACCTTATGGAATTATGGATACTTTGTATTGTGAGAATAGTCATAGATGTGACTTCTCACAGCACCCTTCCCCTTGTTTCATACATGTAACTAAAATGGGTTCAGCGTTATGATATTGGAGATAGGTGGATCAAAAGGGGGAGAAAAGACTTATATTGTATATTGCATGCATACGTGGGGCTCTACTGATACAGCCACTAAGACTTGCATTCATTCCATTGAATATATGTTACAAGAAACAAAGAAAACATATTGCCCTGACAGTAGCACCATCCCTTCCAGTCAATTTTCTCATGCATTTTTAAATTTCTCCTCTTGATGCCTGTCCCATAGCTTTCAATCACACTACATGTTTTTATTACAGTGGGTTTTGAAATGATTCTCCTCTTTCTCACTTCCTTTGGGCTGTGGCATATATCTATATTCCAGACACTTCAAGAATTATTATTCAGTACCAATTCACTGCTTCCATGTCAGGGAAGAATACATGGAGATGCAACATAGTATTTGGATTTCTGTGTAAGTCCTTGATAACTGTTTAGTATATGCAGATATTATTATCTGCATTATTATCCCAACTTTGTAAATAACCTTTCTACTTATTCTTCCGGCCAATAATTCATTATTAGTAATAATTCTCATATATATTGCACCTTTCTTTTCTGTACGAATCCCAGCGACCAATAAGGTCCCATAGAGTTGGCCTTCTCTGGGTCCCATCGACCAAACAATGTCATTTGGCGGGCCCCAGGGGAAGAGCCTTCTCTGTGGCAGCCCCGGCCCCCTGGAACCAACTCCCCCCGGAGATTAGAACTGCCCCCACCCTCCCTATCTTTTGTAAACTACTCAAGACTCATTTATACTGCCAGGCATGGGGAAGTTGAGATAGCTCTTCCCCCTAGGCCATTACAAGTTATGCATGGTATGTTTGTGTGTATGTTTGGTTTTATAATAGGGGTTTTTAGTTGTTTTTTATTATTGGATTGTACATGTTGTGTCTATTATTGTTGTTAGCCGCCCCGAGTCTGCGGAGAGGGGCGGCATACAAATGCAATAAATTATTATTATTATTATTATTATTATTATTATTATTATTATTATATCCATCAAGTTCTTTTTTCTAGAAAGCAAATTGAATTAATCACATCTGGATTGCAAAAATTCAAACAATCTAGAGAGAAATAAAAACAAATAATTTGCTGTATCAATTTAGTGCTCTTTTTAATTATTCAAACTGTCACAGTATGAAACTGTGTTTCTCCACCAAATATCTAAGTGTAAGACAGAAAAGGGGGGCTGGATCCAATGCAATGCAAGGCTTAACTGGTAGAATCAGGACAAACAAAGCAGTAAATATGTTTTTCATGTCCTATTTTGAGTAAATAAGCCTTAAGTCCTGTAAAGCCCCTTGTTAGTATACTGTATGTAATTATGTTGGGTGTTGCAATACAGAAGCTAACAATGTAAGTTGATGACTGTACCTTTAAAAGTCATTTGCTGGTTGGCCAAAAGAGGGAGCCATCAATGTTCCTCTTCGGGGAGTTTATACTAGAGAGGTTTATATTTGCTGTGTGTATATTTTGCTGTGTGTGATAATCCGGTTTGTATACCATTATTAGGATTATATGTGTATGATATTTGGACTGTATAACTACTATTGTTTATTTGCCTATTTGCATATAATAATATTGTTCTATTTTATACTAAGTCTGATTCATTGACTAACCAACCCACATTGCTATATTTACTCTGCTTAAAGTTTGTTGAAGGTTTGTTATATTACCTAGACATTCTAACACCCCTCATAATGCAATTGGTTGGAGATTTGATTTTGAAAATTTACTCTGTAAAATATATTGCCTTCACTCCTATGTTCCTTAGAAATGGAAATTGATTGAGTTTAAATTTGGACTCTGAACCCACATTTTTCTAGTAGTAGCATACTGCTATTAAACTATAATGCTATGTAGGTTTCTTTCTTTCTTTCCACTTTCTTGGATTAATAAAAAGCCATTTATCTTCCAACTTGGAATATTTATAGTTTCATTGGACTACAGCTCTCTCAAGACTATGATTTTCAGTACAGAAATATCAGGTCATTTCTTTAAATAAACTACAACAATTCAGTATTAAACTCTTCTGCCGCCTGATGCATTGTATATTTTCACTTATCACTTAAACTCGCCTTTACATGTTTTTGAATGACATTATCTTTTAGGGGCATTTTGACTTTTATGAATAGCATCATTTCATCTCTTCTGTTGCATTGCTTTGATTTCCTCAAACACAGAAACACTTTAATGTCACACATCATTACTTAACATCAATCTATTTGCTCCATCATCTTCAGTTGTGTGAACAGAGTAAGCTAGATGACCTTATTTGTGAAAGGAATTTCTGACTGTATCAGAGAGAAAGAGATACAGGATACAGATATCAAAGTACTACCAGTCAAAACACTTAGAGGGTGAGCAGATAATTCTCCTCACAGTAATTCTATGAGATTCAGAGAGAAATAAAGGTCCAGAGTCACCTGATTGGAAGGGATCTTGGAGGTCTTCTAGTCCAAACTTCTGCTTAGGCAGGAAACGCTTCACTATTTCACACAAATGTTTGCCCAACATCTTCTTAAAACTTTCAGTATAGAAGAGGAGATAGATGTGTATGTGTGTGTGTGTGTACATACATACACACACATAAACACACACATATATACATATATAAACATAAATACACACAAACATATATACACAATTTTAAGGAAAACATGAACAACAAGGTTTTTTTTAAAGCTTAGAAACTTAAATAAGAAAATCCATGCCAAAAGTGCACATTCCAAATTTGCATATTTACAAAACAAAGTTCAGGAAATCACTCTAATCAACAGAATCCCAAACTGCAGTCAAAGATGTGGGCCTTCTCCGGGTCCCATCAACTAAACAATGTCGGTTTGTGGGCCCCAGGGAAAGAGCCTTCTCTGTGGCGGCCCCGACTCTCTGGAACCAGCTCCCCCAAGAGATTAGAACTGCCCCTACCCTCCTTGCCTTTCGTAAACTCCTCAAAACCCACCTTTGTCGTCAGGCATGGGGGAACTGAGATATCTCCCCCGGGCCTATACAATTTATGTATGGTATGTTTATATGTATGTATGCTTAATAATGGGGTTTTTTTTAAATATTTTAAATTGTAAATTATTAGATTTGTCATGAACTGTTTTTATTGTGTTGTGAGCCGCCCCGAGTCTACGGAGAGGTGCGGCATACAAATCTAATTAATAATAATAATAATAATAATAATAATAATAATAATGCAGACAGAATATATAATGCTTAGAGCCCACTGGTTGAGAAAATGGAGAACTAAGGTATGACAGAGCAAGTGAATGGCCCATCTTGAAAGGGAAAAAAAAGCCAACATGGGTTTGTCAAAAGCAGATCATGCTGGACTAAGCTTACTGCATTCTTTGACAAAGTAACAAAATTAGTGGACCAGAGGAATGTTGTCGATATGGTTTACTTGGACTTCAGTAAGGCATGTGTCAAAGTAGACCATAACCTACTACTAGATAAAGTTGAAAAATGTAGGATGGACATCAACACCACCAGATGGATTCAAAAGTGGCTAACCAACTGCACTTGACACGTAGTGCTCAATGGAACTGCATCTATATGGAGGGATGTATGTAGCGGAGTACCCCAAGGCTCTGTTTTAGGCCTAGTACTCTTCAACATCTTCATCAATGACTTGGAAGAGGGGATAGATGGGGAACTCATCAAATTTGCAGATTACACCAAACTGGCAGGAATAGCCAACACTCCAGAAGATAGGTGCAAAATACAGAAGGATCTTGACAAACTTGAACATTGGGAGCTATCAAACAAAATGAAATTTGATGGTGAAAAAGTAAAGTTACATTTAGGCAAGAAAAACAAAATCCATAGGTACAGTATATGCCACCCCGAGCTCTTGGAGAGGGGTGGCATATACATCCAATAAATAAATAAATAAAAGATAGATAGATAGATAGATAGATAGATAGATAGATAGATAGATAGATAGATAGATAGATAGGTAGATAGATAGGTAGATAGATAGATAGATAGGTAAATATATATAGATATACAAACAAACAAACAAACAAACAAACAAATAAATAAATAAATAAATAAATATGTGGTACATTGCTGAACAGTAAATGTGAGAGGAATCTTGGAGTCCTAGTGGACAACTATTTAAATATGAACCAGCAGTGTGGAGCAGCAGTATGAACCAGCAGTGTGGAGCAGCAGTTCTAGGCTGCATCAACAGAGGGATAGAATTAAGAATTAGAATTAGACTTAAGATCATATGAAGTGTTAATACCACTTTATAAGGCCTTGGTAAGGCCACACTTGGAGTACTGCATTCAGTTTTGGTTGCCACAATGCAAAAAGGATGTTGAGATTCTAGAAAGTGTACAGAGAAGAGCAACAAAGGCTAAAACTGAAGAGAAGACTAGAGGCTAAAACATATGAAGAATGGTCGCAGGAACTGGGTATGTCTAGTTTAATTAAAAGAAGGACCAGGGTAGAAATGATAGTAGTATTCCAATATCTCAGGTGTTGCCACAAAGAAGAGGGAGTCAACCTATTCTCCAAAGCACCTGAGGATAGAACAAGAAGCAATGGGTAGAAGCTAAATAAAAAGAGAAGTAACTCAGGACTAAGGAAAAATTTCCTAACAGTTGGAACAGTTAATCAGTGGAACAGCTTGCCTCAAAAGTTGTGAATATTCCAACACTAGAAGTGTTTAAGAAGACATTGGATAACCATTTGTCTGAAGTAGAGTAGGATTTCCTGCCTAAGCAGGGGGTTGGACTAGAAGACTTCCAATGTCTCTTCCAACTCTGTTATTTTTGTTATTGTTGTTGTTGTTACTACTACTACTACTACTACTACTAGTAGTAGTAGTTGTTGTTGTAGAATTGTAATCCTGCCTTGTACCCTTTAGCATCTTATTACACAAATGTTAAAGTGCAACAATACCGGTTTATTCATACAGATCAACTTGAACCCCAAATATACAGTATACTCTTATCCTAGGAGCAATATCAACCACAAACATACGGCAGTTATCAAAGGGCAGGAATTGTGCTGGTTGAAGATAAGGTATTTTGGGGCGTAAATTATGCATTGCAAGATTCTCTTCTGTCAGTAATTCTGAGTCATTTTCAACAGAATCTTGGGAGCGTGACTTAGTATTTCCAAGTCAATAACATAGCTGCATTGAGAGCTTAGTCGTCATTTGCCATTTTAGCAATGCTTGGATCCTAGAATTGCTCTAAACTATAATTGTGTGTAGGAGGGGGAGAAATGGCTTCCAGCACTAAAACCAATCTACTGTAGCAGTATAATGGTCCCTCTTCCTTTAAGCTCTCCAGAGAGATTTACGGAAGTTGCATTTTGTCATGCCCCTGTATAGAAGGTTTTACATGACTTTTACCATCTCTCTTGGAAGCGGTGTGATGGAGGGAGAGAGATGTTTTTGTGCTTTGTAAATGTCTGTGAATTCAGTTTTGGATAAAGGATTCAAATCTTCTAGGATAAGATCTATCTATGTATGTGTAACAATTTTTAATGAGGATGAAACCAATTTATGTATTGCCTCCTGCTGGCCAATATGACCAATATCAACAGACATGTTGGAGATAGTTAAGTGAGTGAGACAAATTTATATTTCAGCTCAAATCTGGTAGAAGAAGACCTCTAGTTTTAATGTACAGGAGTGACATACAGAGGTTTCTAAAGCTGCAAACTGAGAACATTTGGTTGCATTTTAATTATTTTATACTTGTTTATAAGTCTTTATTATAATATTTCTTTATATATGGGTTTTTAAATATTTGTATGACTGTCTAGAATCACTCTATGAAGACGATGGATGGCTCCTAAATATGATAAACATATTAAACAAATGTTTAGTATTAAAGCATGATATATTTCAGTGTGTTTAGTGTGGCAGAGTGTTGCCCTTGGGCCCACTATGTGTTTATTGAATTTTTAGTCTCAGGGAGAGAGGAGGTTTGCTCCTTTACAAGCAACCCAAGGTTGTAATGCAGCTCATAATATAGGTTTAAATAAATAAATACATTGTATGATTTAACTAGTGAACTGTCAGGAGTCTGCATGGTAGAGTTGTAATAATCTAAAAGGTCTCATGCAATATTCAGAAGTATTCCTACCTGCTCGTACAATTAAAATGCAAAACCAAAATAACTCTTATGGAACTTGATGGGGTGGATATGGAGAGGAGTCCCATATTTGACCTTAAAGGAAAATTTCTTCCTTTGCTGTTCCCTTGGAATAAGGGATGTGCTCCACATATCAGTAGAGTGAGGTGAAGACTGTGCAATCTTTGTTTATTTCATTTGTTTATCAAATTTATAGAGCTGCCCATGTCACAAGTGTGACTACAGCTTACAGTGAAACAAATCAATAAAAATACGTCTAAAATAACTCTTAATAAACCACATACACACACACACGCACACACACAATTTCTAAGAGATTCCCTAACCTGCTGGAAAACCCCCACATTTTAAGAGATTTCAATAGAGTTGAGCCTAATTTCACTTGAGGAGAGGGATGATGTTCCACAGGGGAGGTGCCACAACAAAAAAGGCTGATCTTTTGACCCCCACCAGATGGAACTCCTTAGCATATGGGATCCACAACATGCCCATTCTGGATGACCTGATGGGATGCATAGAAAGAATTTGGGCAGGAGAAGAAGGTGCTCTTTCAAACAAGTTGACTGCTCTGGCACTTTTCTGTCAAACTATTATTTGAGCATCCACATATTTGCACAATCTGCTTATTTGATACTCAGCTTATTCATATTTATTTATGTGCCATAATTTTAAACTAATGAATATATGCACTTATTGGGTGCTGTGCCGCTTGCTGTTCTCTGTGATACTCCTGTCCGAGTCAGCAGTATTCAAACACTAGTGTTTACTAGTAAATAAAAATTTACTAGTAAGTTTTTATATTGGATTCTGAAGAAATGAATAGATTGACAATGAAAATTAAAAGTAAGGAAGATTCTGAATACTATAATGTATGAGGGAAATTTTATGATTGGTTAGAAAATGAATATGTACAGTGTACAATATAAGTAATATAGATTAAATTGGAGGAAAATAAAAAAAATAGAAGGTGGTAGATCCATGTGACAAAATTAGGCAGTTGAGGAGGCAGCATTAAGTCAGTGGTTAATATACCTAGTAAAATATAAGAATTAAGTATAGATATGAATACAGGTGGAAAAAATAAACTTAAAAGACACACCGATAATTAAAGGATTAGGAGCACGGATTATCGCCGGCTCGACTTACCGGCCACGGCGCTTTTGCAGAAGGGCCGGGCAGACACTGGACCCTCCTGTGGCGGCCGCCATTTTGTTTTCGGCCGAAATCTCGCGAGACGAGATTTCGGCCGGGAAAGCCAGGCCCACGTGGCCTGGAATGACGTGGGGACCGGGCAGGGCTTGCTGGCCCTATTTAAGGGCTGCAGGCCCCGGGCCAAGCCTGTTCGCCCGGACCCTGTCAAGAGAGCAGACACTTGGCTGTCTGCTCTTGGAGCCTTTCGGCGGCCGCGTGGAGGCGGCCGTCATTTTCGGCCTCGTTGGAGGCTTGAGGTGGCACTGCTCGTCGCGGGCAGCAGGCTTCGGCCCATCCGTGGCTGGCGGTCTGCCCATCTTCAGAGGAGCTCTCGGGCAGCAACGGGCTTGCGGCAGGAGTCCCGCGTGAGGCCCCCACCCCCACCACGCTTGGTAAAAGGCGGCCGCGTGTTGCGGTCGCCATTTTGAGAGCCTCATCGGAGGCTCAGGGAATGGTTTGGGGCTTCGGGTCCGGCGGCAGGCCGGGCCTTGTGCCGTTTGGCTGTTGCCCCCACCCCCCTATTTTGGGGGGGATCGTTCTGGTAGCCCCCTTGGGGAAGTGGGGGGCTAGGGTGGAGGGCTCGCGTGTGCGGCCCCTCCCGGTTCTTGGCCCCCAAAAAATCAATAAAAATAAAATACAACATAAAATAAAATAAAAACGGAGGACGGTTTGGGCCCTTGGCGGCAGCTTCCTGCTGCTGCACTGCCTGTTTGGGCAGAGGCCTTTTGCTGCCCTCTTGGGGCCTGGGTGGCCCCAGTTCCCTCATGTGTAAATTAAGAACATGGTGTACACAAGCACATATTACTCATAATAATAATGAGACTGATGATGGTTGGAATGATTCATATATTTATATGGAAACATGGACATATAACGGCAGGAAAAGACCTATCGGTCCCTCTAGTCTGCCCTTGTTCTGTTTCTGTATTTTATCTTGGGAGGGATATATGTTTATCCCAGGCATGTTTGAATTCTGTTGCTGTGGATTCATCTACCGGGTCTGCGGGAAGTTTGTTCCAGGCCTTTACTATTTCAATAAATCATGGCCAAACTTCAGTACAGTTATTGTCTAACTTAACTAATTAAATATTGTTGCCACTCTGTCCCAGTTTCTTGGGGGTTTTTTCGGGGGGGTGGGGGACACCTAACCAGGTTGCCCCCCGCTGGCTCCTAGTGCGGGAGCACAGGCCCCCTGGGGCAGTTTTTTTGCCAGGGCCTGGTGTGTCGGGGGCGGGGGGGTTGACCCCGCCAACCCAGGCCAGAGGGCCTCCGTCCCTGTTGACGGCTTACCCGTCGGGGCCAGGGAGATTGGACATGGGGGCCACCACAGGGTGGGACCCGTTCGCTGCATGTCATGGGCTTGCTGCAGAGGGGCTTGTTTCCCCCCAATTGTATGTACAGCCATGCGTGCGGGAAGGCGGGGCTCCCATGCCTTCAAGGTGCCCCTGCCCCTGAAAGGGGACGGTTAGGAGGGGAAGGGGTCCAGGGTACAAACCCCACCTACAGGGGGGGAAACTGGGCCCAGCCCATTTACTTATAAAAACAACTACAACAACAACACTGGGGTTGGTTGAGGACGACCACCCTCGCTCGAGAGCGGCCGCTCTCTTGCTAGGTTTCTCCAAGGGATTCAGGATCCCTTACATGGGGGGTTCGAGCAAGCCTTTGGGTTCAACAACCTCAGGTTGGTTGTGGGACATAACGGCATTGTTCGGTCCGGGATAGCATAAGAGATGGCCATGGGGAGGGGCATGGGGCCCTTCCCGGAGCCGCCCTTCCCGAATTTTGGGGTCTCCCCATTAGGGGGGGCCCCCTGACAGGCGGGTGATGAATATAGGTTGATTCACCACTTGTCTTTTCTAAAGGGAGTCAGTGAAGGATTTCGTTCCTGACGAACTTTGTTTAGCCGGGTCGCATCCTTTGAGGCGGTCGTGGCCAGGGTACTGCAGTGTGGGGAGGGAGCCCTTATGGATAAATGCGACATTAAGTCTGCATCCCGGCTCTTCCCCATGCACCCGGACGGCTTCGAGCTGTTGGGCTTCCATTTCATAGGTGTTTTTAAGCGGTCGGGGTTTTACCCACGGGTGGCTCCTTCTCATGCTCTCTTTTGGGAGAGCTCGAGCACCTTCTTGGAGTGGGAGCTCAGGAGGCGCAGCGGTCTGGGCTCGGCGTTCACTACCCCGAGGGTTTCTTGATGGTGGGGACTGCGCGTGCAGAGCACTGCTTTGCTCTAATGCGGGTCTTCCAAGCCCTTTGTGCTCTGTTGGGGGTGCCTTTAGCCTCTACGGGGACCAAGGGCCCCGCCACCAGGATTACCCTCCTCGGTATTGAATTGGACTCAGAGGTGCAATCTTCTAGTTTGCTCCTGGTCAAGTTGGCACAAATCAGGGATCACCTGGGTACGGTTCTGGGGCTGCGGGAAGGTCACTCTTCGGCAGCTCCGGGACCTAGCTGGGATACTTCATTTTTGCCCGCCGGGTCGTGGTGCCGGGCAGGGTTTTTTCTAGGTGGTTATGTACTGCGATGAGGGGGCTCTGTTTGCCCCATCATCGTACCCGCTTATGTGCAGGGGTCAGGGTGACCTCTGCGTGTGGCAGAGTTCTTCGAACGTTTTAATGGGTTGTCTTTTTGGAAGAAAGAGCTTCCTTTGGAAGCTGATTTACAGTTGTGTTCTGGTTCTGCAAGTACTCGTGCTTTGGGTTGTCTTGGGTGACCAGTGGGCTGGTCTGCGTGGCCTCCTGAATGGGGGCCTCTTCTTTGGTTAGGGATTTGACCCTTTTGGTAGCTCCCCCCCTTGACAGTGGCTCTAGAGCTTTGGGGTGAGCGGTTTGGGGGCAAGACTGTGCATTTTGGTGTGACAGCCTAGTGGTTGTCCATGTTGTGAACGCCCTGTCCTCCAAGAGGGACAGGGTCATGTGGCTTGCCCGCCAAAAATTTTTTGGGGGGGGGCACAGGTCCTTGTCCCTGACCACACTGTTTTTAGCTAAGCATGTCCCCGGGTTAGATAACGGGGTTGCTGACGCCTTGTCCCATGGTCAGTTGTCCTGGTTTCGGACCCTGGCCCTGCGGGCATATGTCGCCTGGGGCTTTTTCCTGTCCACCTTGGGGCCGGGGGGCTCCTGGGCAGTAAAGAGTTGAGGCTTACTGGGCTACGGCACTCTCGGGAGTGTCTGGCACCCAGGGGGGCTTAGCAGCGGGCAGGTGAACTGTCTGGGATGGCAGGCAGTATATGGGTTACCCCTATAGCTGGCCTGCCCCAGTTGCGTACCTGGCCATATGTGTGTCCAGCTTAGGCAGCGTGGCCTTTCGGTTAGGACTATTAGGTCCAGGTTGGCCGGCTTCGCCTAGTTTAAGGCGGGGGCGGGATTATTGGTTTTATGGCGTTTTCCGCAGTGCGACAGTGTGGGAAAGTTGGGCCGTGGCCGCATTGCGGGCCGCCAGGTCAATTTGGTGCCTTCCGTCTCATTACTTCAGTAGGTGGGTGCTAGTATGTAGGGTTTGGCCAGGCCAAGTATGGATCCCGCCATTAGGGAACGCTCGTTCTCGAGAGGCGCTGCCACTAGTGCGGTAACGGCGTTCTCGATACGGAGGATTCGGGAAGTCGCTCGCCGGCGGTCAACGGCCTGTTTTAGGGCACGAACGGCCTGTTGAGGGTCCGGGTAAGATCTTAGGCCAGGTTCCTCTGTTGGTCCCCTTCTATTCAACCCCGCCAGGACGTGACCGACGGTGTTGCTTGGGGTCATGAGCGCTCTGAGACCACTCAGCAACAAGTTACCATCGGGGGTGGGGACCCTGCCGTCGTGGCGGCTGGGTCCTGGTTGTCTGGCTGGGGAGATGGGGTGTGCGGTGGGACGGCGTTTCTACCGCTTGCTGGGAGGGCGGCATCCCATTGCTGCGCCCAGGTGGTCCTGGGAGGGCGGCATCCCATTGCTGCGCCCAGGAGGTCCTGGGAGGGCGACATTTCGTTGCTTTGCCCAGGTGGTCCTGGGAGGGCGGCATCCCATTGCTGCGCCCAGGTGATGTCGGGGGGGCGGCATCCCATTGCTGCGCCCAGTTGGGCTGGGAGGGCGGCATCCCATTGCTGCGCCCAGTCGGTGGCCAGGGGCGGTATCCCATTGTTGCGCTCAGAGGTGTGCTGGGAGGGCGGCATCCCATTGCTGCGCCCAGTCGGTGCCGGGGGTCGGCATCCCATTGCTGCGCCTGGATTGTGCTGGGAGGGCGGCATTCCATTGCTGTGCCCAGTTGGTGCTGGGAGGGCGGCATCCCATTGCTGCGCCCAGTTAGTGCCGGGGGCGGCATCCCATTGCTGTGCCTGGATGTGTGCTGGGAGGGCGGCATCCCATTGCTGCGCCCAGTTGGTGCTGGGAGGGCGGCATCCCAATGCTGCGCCCAGTTAGTGCCGGGGGCGGCATCCCATTGCTGTGCCTGGATGTGTGCTGGGAGGGCGGCATCCCATTGCTGCGCCCAGTTGGTGCTGGGAGGGCGGCATCCCATTGCTGCGCCCAGGTAGTGGGTCTTGCACCTCAGTGGCAAGGACCTGTGTGGGCCTGGGGGTCTACTTTAGATCTGCCAGACTCGCGAAGCCTGCGGTGGCTTCGCACTGTGCGGCCCTCCACGCAAGTGGTGTGGTCGAGATCCTCTCGGGGATCGCTTGGTGGGACGCCATTTCCCTTAGGGCCCTTCACCGGGTTAGATGGGGAGTTAAGGCCCCGGGTACGGTAGTCAGAAAGTTAGGCGGGGTGGTTGTGGCCCATCCCCGCATCACCATAGATCAGCTGTGGCTTTACCTGGCTGCTGGTCTTCCTCTGTTAGAACTGAGGAACACCTTTTTCCTACAGGACCTGCAGTGTCTCTGCGTGAGCTGGCGCAGATAGAGGGGGGAGTCGGGGGGCCAAGATAGAGATCTGACCCCCGCTCCGTGGCAGGTTAGGGGCGGAAATCTGGGTGGTGGTTCAGCAACTGCGCGTTCTCCCTTGGGCATCTTTGGGGATGATTGACAGGTTCTCTCCAAGCTCATGGTGGGGTGCTACCTGAGCACTTGGGGGGAACCTGTCTTTGGGTCCCGCTATTGAAGTCCCAGGGTAGGGGTGAGCCGGCGGGACCCCCCTCATGCGAGTGCATGGCAGGGTCTCAGGTGAGGGAGAGGTCCCTCACCTGGACTAGCATCGAGCTACGCCCTTAGTTGCCCAGGAATGTTGACCTTTTACGTCATTTCCGCCCCGGAAGTGTTTGTTTGACCCTGCAGGTCCACTGTTTTGGGGTCATAGTTGAATATGTTGATTTATGCAAATTTATGCTAATTTATGCTAATTTAATTAATAAATTATGCAAATTTATTTTAATAAAAATGACCCAAGTTTAAATCCAGCTCTGGTGTCCGTGTCGTTACTCCGTCTCTTCTGCAATATCTCTTTGTTAATTATAGGATGTACTGTGAACAGATATAATCACGGAAAGGCTAAGGGGAGAAAAGGAAGTAGAGAAGGAAAGAAAGGAGAGAGGAGGGAAGTAAGGAAGTGAGAAGGAAGGAGAAAGAAGGTAGAAGGAAGAGAGGGAGATAGAGGGAGGGTAGTGATACGATATAAAGGGGAAAACAGGTGGGTAATTAATGTATAAAAGGTGCAAACTAAGATACTGGTCCATGTACTATTAAATAGAAATGTATAACTATGTGTATTATGTTAAAAATTAAGGTATATGCATGGATGTATTGTGAAGAAAAACAATAAAAACTCTATTAAAAGAATCTACTAGCTCTTGAATTTCAGATGAAGTTGGGTTAACAATATCAGACCATTACAGGAATCTGAATTGGATGCGCTGTTTAAAAAAACCAAAAAAACCCCAACCACCATGAATTTCATTACAGTCTACAAAAGATAATGACATCATGTAATCCACACAACCAGGTTAGATAAAGCATTCCAAGCGATAGCTATCTTATCACTTTGTAGCCTGAATTGGGTTTATTGGAATCCATTCATCATTTTCATTACTATCATTTTAACGAGAAAGGTGCTCTGCTCCACTTTTAATCTTCCTAGCCTATAATATACATCCTGGATATAAAATAAGCAGCAGACATCGTTGGACACATTTTTTTTTGTTTTGCTTTGCTTGCAGCAATCTTCAGATAATGAGAACCAAGAGGGCAAACGAAGATATGTAAGGGAGACGGTATCAGCACACTTCAGTCTGAAAATAAAAGTGTCTGGCTGAGTTGTAACATAGTTCAGAAATCCTAAGGGGATAATGTTTGTAACACAAAAGTGGAATGGTCTTACAATGTGTTAACGATATATGCTAGCGAGAATGTATATGTGTATTGATCAAGTTAAAAAATCTGTAGTTGTAAGGTCTGCTTGTCTCATTACATTTTTGCAGTATGTCTGTAGTTCTGGTTGAATGGGCCAGAGATTACTAGTGAATTAAGTTTTCTTTATGTTTTCCAGAATTGTATACATCTATGGGCTTTGATAGAATTGAAGAGAAAAACTGAGACAAAATGGCCTGAGCTCAGCCCTTCCTAAATTTAAAGTTCTCGCCTTCCCTCTATTTCACTCAGGAAGAAAATAGATGTCATTTAATAGGGGATTTCATCTATCACCCAACATCGTTTCCTCATTTGTTTTCCTTTCTTAGGTTAGCACAGTGCACTTCTCTAAGCTCAAGCAATGTCTATGCTTCCCTTTTCTCTGCTGCTAATAGCACAATATGACTTTATGAAGATAAAATTACCTCAGAGCAAGTCAGGACCCATCATTCTGCTTATCCCCAATACTGTTCATTTTGACTGACAACAGCTATTTATGCGTGAGGTAGGGGAGACCTGACCTAGCCCTTTTGCCTTCAAGCATTTTAGCAACTGATGCTGAATAGGGAAGTTGAAACCTTCTAATCTTTTGTACTATTGAGTTTTACCTTCCCCTCTTGTCTGCGCTTTTCTTCTCTCAGCCTTTTCTCATTAATAACTTCATTCCCCTTCCATTCCTCCACACCATCTTTAAAATACAGTGGAACCCCGACATAAGAGCTGCTCTACTTAAGAGCAACTCGAGATAAGAGCTGGGAGGGGAGAGATATTTTTGTTCTACTTACAAGCCCAAATTCGAGATACAAGCGCCAAGGAGCTGTCTCCTGAAGCCAAACGCTAACTTCCGCGTTTGGCTTCAGGAGACAGCTGCGAAGCGGCGCACGTGTTTTAAAAGGTTGCAGCCGGCCTGGGGGGCTCGGGGGGGGGGCTTGCAGCTTTCTTTCTTGCTCTTTTTCTTTCTCTCTTTTACCTTCCCTTCCTCTATTTCTTCTTTTCTTTCTCCTTCCCACCTTCTTCCCTCCCTCCCTCCCTTCACTCATTCCTCTCTTACTCTCCCCTTTCATAAGTTTCCTTGCTTCCTTCCTCTGTTCCTGTCCCTTCCCCCTTTCTTTCTTTCTTGCTCTTTTTCTTTCTCTCTTTTACCTTCCCTTCCTCTATTTCTTCTTTTCTTTCTCCTTCCCACCTTCTTCCATCCCTCCCTCCCTTCACTCATTCCTCTCTTACTCTCCCCTTTCATAAGTTTCCTTGCTTCCTTCCTCTGTTCCTGTCCCTTCCCTCTTTCCTTCCTTCCTTCCCACCCTCCGTCCATTCATTCACCCATTCCTCTCTTGATCGCTTAAAGCCGGTCCCTGGTGCAAAAAGGGTTGGGGACCTCTGTCCTACAGGATTGGGTGGCAGAGAAGTTGAACATATGTAAATTTAAAAGTTTAAGAAAGTTTACAAGTTAAGTGAAAGAAACTTCATTATTCATTTATATGTACATGTACATTTCTTCATTAAAAACATGTCTTTCTGCATAATTTAGACTAACTTTGTGAGTTTTTTGAGGGCTGGAACCAATTAAAATTATTTACATTAATTCCTATGGGGAAAAGTCGTTCGAGATAAGAGCTGCTCGACTTAAGAGCCCAGGTCCGGAACGAATTAAACTCGTATCTCGAGGTACCACTGTACAGTGATACCTCATCTTATGAACTTAATTGGTTCCGGGAGGAGGTTCGTAAGGCGAAAAGTTCGTAAGACGAAACAATGTTTCCCATAGGAAACAATGTAAAAGGGATTAATGCGTGCAAGGAAAAAAATCGCAAAAATGGCACTCCACTGGGTGCTGCCGCCCGGCTGTCACCTTTTGAAACAGCCGGGGGGCTTCTCGGTGTTCTCCTGAACCCGAACCCAAAAAGTTTGGCAAAAGTTCGGGTTCAGGTTCGGGTTCGGGAGGCTGCCAAGAAGCGCCGCCACCCACCTGTCACCTTTTGAAACAGCCGGGGGGCTTCTCGCCGTTCTCCCGAACGCCGAACACGGAAGTTCAGCAAAAGTTTGGGTTTGGCATTCAGGCCACGTTTCGGCCGGCCAGGAAAGACATCTCTGTGACATCAAAGCTCTGACCATGGAATTCCCTATTGGGATTCCCCACCTCCATTTGAGCCTCCTGACCAGACGACAGTTCCGCAGCTCTTCTGCAAAGCTGACAGCCGGGTGGCGGTGCTTTTCGGTGACCTCCCAAACCCAAACTTTTGCCAAACCTCTGGGTTCAGGTTTGGGAGAATGCCGAGAAGCCCCCTGGCTGTGGCTGTTTCCAAAGGTGACAGCCAGGCGGCGGCGCTCCTCAGCCAAACCCAAACACCGAATCCGAACTTTTGCTGAACTTCTGGGTTCGGGGTTCGGTGGTGGGTTCATAAGGCAAAAAAAGTTCGTAAGAAGAGGCACAAAAATCCTGAACCCCGGGTTCGTATCTCGAAAAGTTTGTGGGATGAGGGGTTCATATCACGAAGTACTACTATATCCTCTTAGCTCTGCCTTCTTCTTCTTTTCAGCTTTCACCTCACCCGCTTCCTTCTATTTCTCAGCAATTATTGAATGAACCCACTGTCAGGCCCAAAGTCAAAGCCAATCTCAAAGCCTGACACCCGCATTTGTGCACCTCCTCTCTTTATGTCCTTGGCATCAGTCTTTTTTGACAGTTTTTTTCAGACTTGTTTGGATCAGTTCTGCCAACTCAAAGCCTGTTTCTTCTTCTTTTTTTAATCCATTTTTTTATTTTCAGTAAGGATGAGCATTACCATGTTTGCTTTTAATAAGATGAGGACAAAGTCATATCATTGTAAGCTTGATGACATAACCATGACCTCCCAGGCTTCTGTTCACAGTAATTATGATTGGCCTTCAAACTTAATCATGAACAAAAGCAATAGCTTTATTTATACTGGACTAAAATGATCAGAAATTAGAAGAACGACTATCTGCAAAAATGTTCAATTCTTCTGACAGGTTCTGCAGTCTTCCAGAGATGTGATTGCTTTTTGTTTTGAACCACTTCAAATCACGGATTCTTTTATAGTGATTTATTTGTTCTACCCAAGTGCTACAAGAAGATTTTTTGACATCGTGAAATGTGAGATAAAACATGGAAGATTGAATAAAGATGACTTTCTCTGCATAACGGCTTCAACAATCATTCTGCTCAGCTAACTTTAGATCACATGGGTTCATTATTCATCCTAATATGTGACCAACCTTGTTTTAACTGTAACAGAATAACAGAGTTGGAAGGGACTTTGGAGGTCTTTTAATCCAACACCCTATTCAAGTAGGAAACCCTATACCATTTCAGACAAATTATTGTCCAATCTCTTCTTAAAAACCTTCAGTGTTGGAGAGCCATGACCTCTGGAGGCAAGCCATTCCATTTATTAATTGTTCTAACTGCCAGGAATTTTTTCTTATTTCAAGATTCTCTCTATGATTTATTTCAATCCATTGCTCTAGTTCCCTTCTCTATCTTTGGGAGACAGAGTTTTTGGCTAGATTTGTCAGGAATCTGTTTTATCTTCTACTCAATGTAGAGTTTGTCTCCCAGTTGATAGGAGGATAGGATAGTTAAAGTCCCCCTGTTGTGCTGTGCTTTCTACATAGCTTAGTTAACTGGCAAGTAAAAGGTTCATCTATTTCCTCTTCCTTGGGCTGGGGTATACAGCTAGGGCAATATCATTCTTTTTTTCCTTTTATACTGGCCCAAATAATTCAAGACAGTTTCAATGCTGTTCTGCTATATTTCTGTAGAGATATAGTTATCTCTTATATATCAAGCAAAACTCTTCCTCCTCTTTTATTACATCTGCTTCTTTTAAACAATTTAAATCCCTCTGGCTGTACTCTATATTTCATTCATGGGTTTCACCCAACTAAGTTTCATTCCCACCAAGTGATTCTAGAAACTTTGGCAGATTTTCTACAATTGAACAATCACCTGGGATGGGTGAATCTGTTCAGAAACTACAGTTGCATTGCTCAGAATGCTCACAACAATTGTAAGCAATGTACAACACACTGTTGCTGAGATACAATAGTTCCTTACAAGGCATCAATTTATAAAGGGGTTTTGTTTGTAGAAAACATCAAAATAGTTTCTGCTAGAGCAACATTTTGTTTTATTATATGGATAGGTCTGTGCAAATCTTTGGAGAGTTGCATTTATTCAAAGCCCCTAACTGCTACAGAAAGCAAACCCCTTGTCTTTTTTTAAAAGAAGGGAAGCTACCATATTAGGTTTCTTTGCCTCTGAATTTTTCCCTATAGTTTCTTTGGCTGGAAGAGCTTTCTATTCATATGTTGTTGATGTCAGAAGCCCAGCCATTGAATGATCCTTCAAACATTCAATATATTTTGACAAGACAAATTCTGTCATCTGTGTGCATCAGTGAAATGAATCAGTTGCCTTTGCAGCACATCTATCTCACATGTTTGGTTCATGTAATACTTGCACCATGTATATGTATATTGGCTTTTATGCATCCATATTTGTTGTTTATAAGAGCCATAGTGGTGCAGTAATTATATTGCAGTACTGCAGGCTACTTCTGCTGCCTGTAGGCTCAAGGTTGACTCAGCCTTCCATTCTTCCAAGGTCGGTAAAATGAGGATCCAGATTGTTAGAGGTAATATGATGACTCTGTAAACCACTTAGAC
Organism: Erythrolamprus reginae; assembly: GCF_031021105.1. Taxonomy (NCBI): domain Eukaryota; kingdom Metazoa; phylum Chordata; class Lepidosauria; order Squamata; family Dipsadidae; genus Erythrolamprus; species Erythrolamprus reginae. The sequence continues at coordinate 110,315,668 of NC_091950.1, read as the reverse complement.
AGGACTGTAAAGCACTGGGAAGCTGTATATAAGTCTAAGTGCTATTGTTATTAGTTAACTTCCTTTTGAGATGATAAATTTAAGCAATCACCAAGTAATTGCCCTTACATACATGATGATATGTTCAGTTATGTTTAATGGAGTCCTATTTACATAACTCCAGTGGTTTTACTTGCAACGTTTCTCTTCTTATCAGTTTTTATAGTACCTCCAAAGACAACTTAGAACTTCACCATCTTCAATCCGACATACCCAACAGTTTATAATGGAAATAAATATTGTGTACATTACAAATCTTTCTGAACATCCTATAACCCTATAGCCAGCAATCAATATCCCAATCAAAAACTAAAAAGCCACACACAACAGGCACAATATAAACACCAGATACAGAATAATCCAAAGTGAACATTCTGTTAATTCCCTGAGGATGGCCTCCATCATGAGTCCGAAAGCTGAGAAGACTAAATGTCTGGTCTTGGTAACCAATCCAGATTGTATCCTGCAATGTTGTTTTTTTTAAGATTTTTATTAAATATCTACATTAAAAATACACAACAAGAAACAACATGATGACAATATGTACACATAAGAAAGAAATGAAAAAAAGGGAAAAGAAAAAGAAAGAAGAAGAAGATAGGGGAAAAAAGAAATAAAGCATCCTGCTTTATACATAACATATTTGGTATCATTATTTACGATTTGCACTACCCAAAGAGTAGTGTAATTTACATGCAGCTTACGTCTAGTAAACTAGATGTATCCTGCAATATTTATTTACTTACTTACTTACTTACTTGTTTGTTTGTTTGTTTGTTTTTTTGTTTGTTTTTTTGTTTGCTTGCTTGCCTGCCTGCCTGCCTGCCTGCCTGCCTGCCTGCCTGCCTGCCTGCCTGCAGGCCTGCCTGCCTGCCTGCCTGCCTGCCTGCCTGCCTGCCTGCCTGCCTGCCTGCCTGCCTGCCTGCCTGCCTGCCTGCCTGCCTGCCTGCCTGCCTGCCTGCCTGCCTGCCTGCCTATCTATCTATCTATCTATCTATCTATCTATCTATCTATCTATCTATCTATCTATCTATCTATCTATCTATTTGACTTCCATGCTGCCCAATCCCAAAGGACTCAGGGCGGCTTACAACAACAATATAAATACAATATAAATAGATACAAAACGATAGAAACGATAGAAAGAAAACAAGCATTATCTAAGACAAAAACATTATCCAAAACTAAAACCCCATGAAAAAAGTTATTATAAAAAGGACATTATCCTATATTACCCTATCTTCCCATTATCCCTATCAGGAACATTGATTTGCATTAACGAAAATGTCATTCTGTGTGAAACATGGAGACTATCATAAAAAATATCTAGTTAAGATGCAGACACTCATGAGAATTCCATAACAGAAGTGGGAAGCTTCAAATTTGTAATTTTAGACATCTAGATACAGACTTTTTCATTAAAGTCTATCGTGGTTTCCTGGACCCAGTGAGTGTTCAGATGAGGGAGACAGACTATAGTGGATCAGACCATGAGCCCAATTGCTTTTTCAATGAAAGGATGGCCAGAGAAAGTGAAAGCGACCAAAGATTTATTCCCGGAATGTTTATTTCAACCAATGTTTAAATTGTCAGAATCTTGGATTGGCTTCAATACAGACACATTCAAGCACCAATCGCAGAAATGCATTCATTGCTTATGGAAGGACATATAAGATAATGAGCTGTGGCAGCACAGTGGTTAGAGTGCATTTATCAGCCTCCACACTGCCTGCTTGCTTCAGCTGCCATAGAAATGGGGGTGGGTGGAGGGATGTTTAGGTATGAGGGTGGGGAAGCTATGCTGCAGATGTCTCTTCTTGTGTTTGATTAGAGGCCTAGGGAGGAAAATTCTCCTCATGTACTGCCAGGCTACATGGACATTGAAGGTCAACGGCTTCAATGGACCAAAAGCCCAAATGGCCAGTGTACCCACCTGACATTTTGGGACATTGGGATTGGATGATTTGCCCAGGGGGGATTATGAGGGGAGAGTTTGGGGATTCTTTGTATATGACCTTTTGCCTCAGATCTTGGTTTCATTTTGTCACTATCAGTTCTTGTCTTGTGAAAGTACTCGTCTCTATCAACATGGAGTTGAGGTCTTTCTTTCCTAGACTTTGAATGGAAGCACACCTGACAGCAATATTGCAGGCTTCCAAGGTGGATAAAACGAGGACCCAAATTGTTGGGGGCAATATGCTGACTCTGTAAACTACTTAGAGAGAGCTGTAAAACACTGTGAAGTAGCATTAAGTCTACGTGTTATTGCTATAAGTATCAGAAATTTATATTTAATGAATTTAAAGGCCAATATTCACAGATTTGGGGAAATTAAAACCATTGGTTTAAATATTTTGGCTGTTCCAGCAATATACCGTAATTGTTGCCCTTATGGCTTGCAAATCTAGTGAAAATATTTCTGTCACTTTGCTAATTTGGTAAATCCAAGACATAGAAAAAGTAAAAGAGAAAAAAGGTAGAGAAATAACTTGCCCTAGTATCTCTTTATCCATCATGTTTGTTATAATCACACAGGATGAACCAATCTCCCTAATCTTAATCTATATGTAATTGTGGTCATGACAAAATAATTCACCAAGGAGATATGCAAATTGGAAACATCCCATTTATTGTATGTTACTTCAAAGCTAGCTGCTTACACCGAATCACAGGTCCCTTGAACCAAATCAAGTCACAAGGTTACATAGACCTTGTCAATCAAATATTGTATGTTTCATGGTGTGGGAGCCTTATAGATGTATTGCTTGAAATACAACATAACAGCTTTGATATACAATTTACACAAACTCTAATTGTTATTCTCATAAAGATTCCCTATATTTGCTGCAGAAATGAGATAAGGAAGTGTTTTAAATCCTCTACTCCAGGCATAATTCTAATAATCTGTTATTAGACACATTGGTACAATAATAAAACATATTTTTAAAGGTGTGACAAGAGTGATATAGCAAGGAATATATGAAGAAAAAACATACATAAAAACATGACATTAATATAAGTGAAGAGAGGTTACAAAATTGATCCAACCTGAGTTCTCATTCCAACCTAGTATGGCATTGATGGCGAACCTATGGCACTAGAGCAGGGGTGGCGCAGCAGTTAGAGTGCTGTACTGCAGGCCACTGAAGCTGACTGTAGATCTGAAGGTCAGCAGTTCAAATCTCATCATCGGCTCAAGGTTGACTCAACCTTCCATCCTTCCGAGGTGGGTAAAATGAGGACACGGATTGTGGGGGCAATATTCTGGCTCTGTTAAAAAGTGCTATTACTAACATGTTGTAAGCCACCCTGAGTCTAAGGAGAAGGGCGGCATAAAAATTGAATAAATAAATAAAAAAATATCTGCTGGAACGTGAACCGTTGCCCTAGCTCAGCTCCAACGTGCATGTGGGTGTCAGCCAGCTGAATTTTGGCTTGCACAGAGGCTCTTGGAGGGCATTTTTGGCTTCCAGAGGGCCTCTGGGGGAATGGGGGAGGGTATTTTTACCTTCTCCCGGCTTCTGGGAAGCCTTTGGAGCCTGGGGAGTGTTCTGGTTTCTGGTAGAATTTTAGCTATTACAAATAACTTTTACTAAATGCAGTATTTCATAAACAAAGAAACTCCATCTTTATTCTCTTCCTTCCATATTCAAAATATACTTCATACTAACACATTTCTTGTTCTCCCATTATCTCTCCTAATTACATTCCTTTTGCATTCCTCCCAGCATCCTCCGTTCACCAAGTTTTATGTACTCACAGCATGATTCAAAAACAGCAGAAATGACTAGAAAATAACAGAGAATGAGTTTGCTTGCTTGGGAGCTGAACGGGAACACCTTCCATTTTTGTTCTACAACATTGAAACTCCACCCTTCTTCCCCACTGACCCCCTGACATACCAAATACATCACTCCAGTATTTAACCCATTCCTCCCCTTAATATCTTCTTCCAAACACCTGTTCCTTACCTTTTTGGACCCTTCTGAATTTAGGATTGACCCAGCGAATGTCTAATTCTTCCTCGCTAGATTCTGGACTCATAGCCACATCCTGTGGCTGGCCTCCCACCTGTTCTACTACCTGCAACCCCGGGCCCACCACTAATTCTTAAACACTATCTATATCAGAGTCCTCAATTTCTTCATCATCTTCCAACTGACCAGGAGTATGTACAACACGGAGGATGAAATACGAGCCTACTGGGCCCACCAGAAGTTGGGAAACAGGCTTTTTCCAGCCTCTGGAGGGACTCCAGGGGGTGGACGAAGCTGTTTTAGCCCTCCCCAGGCATTGAATTATGGGTGTGGTCAGTCACACATGTGCGACAGCGCCCACACATGCTCTTCTGGCACCTGAGGGAAAAAAGGTTTGCCATCACTGTACTATTGTATACATGGCTTTACTTCATCTATTGAAATGAAATCCTAAACAAGTACTGTACTTCTGAGATCCACTGAGCTTTCTTGAGACATTTCATTACCAAACTAAGTACCATCGTTTAACAATTTATCACAGTTCAACCCTGAACTACAAATATTCTTTTCTATAAGTACATCTTCATTCATCCACACATTACCAATACAGTGCAGTTCCAAAAAACATCAACGCTGAAAAACGTCCTAAAACAAACACAGCTAAGTGACAAGGCAAAAAAAAAAAAGTAACTACAAAATAATTTCCTGAACATATAGATGTTTGTTTGCTTGTTTGTTTTATAAGGAACTGCCTACTTTTGCTTCTGTATCTGCAAGCAAAAAATATATTTCCTTGGTACCATGGTAACAATCTCTGGTTTAGATTGTATAGAGGAATGAAAACATATTTAGCCCTTTGAAATAGTCTTCTTTATTTTCTAGCTGTTAATTTTAAAAGGCAGCTTCATTTATGCTTCCTTTTGGACATTCTGTTTGGTTTTATGTATCACAGAGGTCCTTCCAGGAGGCATCTGTTGGCCATTTGGGAAAAAGAATCACAAGTGTCAGAAAAACATCTCTGGAATCCTCATTGCCTTAGATTGATACAAAGGGATCACAGGCAAAATAGCTGGAGGTGCTCTGCTGTGATACTAAGGAAGATGTCCTAGAGGCTATATCACTGTCGGGATCTCCCTTTTTTATTCTTGGCAAGGAATATCCATCTATACATACAAGTTGTCTTTCCAAGGCTATGAAAAGTCCTGCATGCTGTGCTATGTGGTCTTGGACTTCTGATATAAAGAGGGGGCGGGGGGGGGGGGGGGAGAGAGAAGGCCTGTTTGAGTTTCGCACACATGTGATTGTGAATGTATAGTCTGCTATCTCAAGACACCTTCTTAATAGCAAGTGGTTCATTTCATAAGATTCATGTTCTTAAAATAAAAGTGTGGCAAGACTTGTATCTTGGAAAATGTATTCAAAAGGATTTTGAACAATTATACAGACCACTGTTTACTTCCTTTTGTAAGATCGCTCATTGGTGGTGTTTAGCATCAATGTGCTTGTTGCAAGAATTTAATTTCGTAAGATCCAACAATTTCTAGTAATTCTGGTTTATACGCAGAGAATGAAAAGTAACAGTTTCTAGGCACGATTGGCTACTGCCACACATTGTGCCTCAGTGGATGGAAGTTCAAGAATTGTTTGTTTTCTGCAATAGGATCATCCCAAAAGAAAATAGAATCACTGATGTGATTATGGTTGGAAGATGCCTGTCCAGCTGAGCCAAAGTGTGAAGGATCAATAACTTTAATTCCACACTACACTATCTGTTGTGTTCCGATACTGAGAGGCAAGAGGCTGGTGGAGTGATTTCAGCTGTTTATTTGGGTACAAGCAAGCAAACTTCAGCGTCTCCGGAGAGGGGCAGCATACAAATCTAATAAATATAATATAAATATATAATATATATAATCTATATAAAAGCATAAAAGTGGCAGGGGTTTAAATAGGGAACCATTCTGGCAAGGAACCAATCAGGATTTTCCTATTTCACTTCCCTGTCGGACTGGAGTGAAAACTTCTCAGCTCCTTAGGACATAACATTCCTTTCTTCTTAGTTCAATGCATAAATTAGCATACGTAATGATTTAGGTATAGGGGGCATGTTACTGCTCTAGTTGCAGCTCAGCATTCTTGGGGGAAGAGTGTCCAGCATGGGCTTGTTCCTCTATAGGACTCCTAATAAGGACTGATGGTCAGTGACCAGCTCAAAATGCCTTCCATAAGTTATTCATGTAAATGCTTTAAAGGCCTTCTCTCCTCACTCCCCTTCCTTGATATCAGAAGTCCAAGACCACATAGCATAGCATGTAGGACTTTTCATAGCCTTGGAAAGACAAATTGTATGTATAGCCAATTGTGCACAAAAAAAAAAGAGATAGGAAAGAGGATGGGGTATGTCCCTTCTATCTTCCTTTACACTAAGCAATCTACAGGTTTCTAGGAAGTATAGTCATAAGATCCAGTGGTGCTGAACTGGCCACAACTTCCCCAAATTCCATTCCTATGGGAGTTATGGGTCCCAGCTTTTTGTAAATTTGGCCATGTGAATTACCTTGGTTCAATAACTTCTTTCCTATACTTCCAAATCCATGCAAATGAAGATTAAAACAAATTGAAGGAAGAGCTTAATAATATAGGTAGAACATCATTCCAGGTAGTCTTGAGTATATATTTCATTTTTTTTTCTGGAAGGTGGCTCAATAGTTATGATGTAATGTCTGGTCTGCTTATTTTACAACTTTCCAGTTGCTGATAATTTTCTTCTCTGAGATGGTCATTGTTAGGTAAAGATCTGGGTTCTAGATCTTTTAATAGTTTTCTATGATAAGTATTTCATTTGTTTTACCTCTTTCAATCCTAATGTATTCTACAGTTCTTGATATTCAATTTTTGACAAGGAAAAGGTTTCTCTACAGCCTAGATACTGACATGTCATATTGCTCAAGATTTTAGTCTAAAGGTTTTGGATACATTTTACAAATTTGCAATTACCTTATTCTTGTGCACATAATTGGCTTGTTCTTGTTCACAGCAGGCAGTAATATACAGGAAACTTAGGAGGTAAGCCAATTTGCCCTCTCTGCTTCTCTGGACTAGCAACAAGGTCAACCCTACTTAATATATCTCTGTCCTGTGAGCACTTGGTGAACCTTTCAATTTATCCATTTTGCACATGGAATAGCTGATGTAACTAATGTAACACTGGGCTTTGTTCCATGCCATATTGCACCTAGAGTGGTTTTAATCATTATATTGATAATTGGTTCTGTAAGTACAAGACAGTCATAATTGCCACCAAAGGGTTGTTTATGGGGTTTGCAAAATGGTTTCAGGAACCTGATTTGTGGAGGTGCTTAATTAAGTACAAGTGCTTCTTGGCACCTTCACATGCCTATGATATATATTATATTTAATTCCTCCCACTTTCGGACTTTATACTCTCTTCTGTTTGCTCTCTGAGATTTTTATTCTAAACTAGGGATGAGACCTTGCCTGTTAGCTTTCTGAACTGCATTACAAAATGCTTAACTTTTGACTCCGAGAAACCGCAAGAGCCACTGTCCATTCAAACCTTCCCTTAGCACTGATTTGTTTTGTACTTTTTCAATTCACTGAAATTGGTTGGAACAGTCCTGACAACTGATTGCTTTATTTTTCCTGTCCCTACTAATATTCCTCATACCCACACGAGGGGGAAGTTCCAATTTATATTGCTGCCGGTTCGTTCCCTCCCACGCTGTGTGGGTGTGCCTTGTGGGCTTGTACATGCTTTGCGTGCATGATGTATGCATAGTAACAAAAAACCTGAAAAAAAGCAAAAAAAAAGATGTCGACCATATGCATAGTGCTGGAACTCAGCTTCTGTACATGCTCAGAGGGAAAAATAAAAATTCATTTAAAAAAAATTATATATTTTTTTTTAAAGATGACAGCGCCCATGGATTGCATTGGCTGCCGATCAGTTTCTGGTCACAATTCAAAGTGTTGGTTATGACCTTTAAAGCCCTACATGGCAATGGACCAGATTACCTCCGGAACCGCCTGCTACCACACGAATCCCAGCGACTGATAAGGTCCCAAAGAGTTGGCCTTCTCCAGGTCCCGTTGACTAAACAATGTTATTTGGCGGGCCCCAGGGGAAGAGCCTTCTCTGTGGTGGCCCCAGCCCTCTGGAACCAACTCCCCCCGGAGATTAGAACTGCCCCCACCCTCCCTGTCTTTCGTAAACTACTCAAGACTAATTTATACCGCCAGGCATGGGGGAATTGAGATAGCTCTTCCCCCTAGGCCATTACAAGTTATGCACGGTATGTTTGTGTGTATGTTTGGTTTTATAATAGGGGTTTTTAGTTGTTTTTATTATTGGATTGTACATGTTGTGTTTATTATTGTTGTTAGCCGCCCCGAGTCTGCGGAGAGGGGTGGCATAAAAATCCAATAAATAAATAAATAAATATCCCAGTTTCTTTTAAAATAACATAAATTACCTTACTTATTTCAAATCCAAACACCTCTTCAAAGTAAGCAGGTTGACTAATAAGGAGCAGATAAAAAGTCCAACTTCGACAGAAGTTTGCAACAATGATTGCATAGACAGGCATAGAAGTAAAAATCCAATAAATTATTATTATTATTATTATTATTATTATTATTATTATTATTATTATTATTATTATTATTGGCACTGACTGATCCGGTTCGGTGGCGTTATCATGATGTCACCAGTAAGTCACTACTGGATTGGGCGAACCAGACCAAACTGGGAGGAACCCACCCCTGACCTACACCAGAATTAAAAAATGCCTGCACTGGTGGTTTTTTAAAGATATTAAAATGCTGGTGTTCTTTAGATATTTATTATTTCCTTACTTAAAATATTTATATTTCATCCAGCATTCTATGTGGTTCATAACTATAGTGAAAACCTGGAAGCATGAAACAACAAATCAGCAGTTATGTTAAGAAACCTAGCAGCAGGAATAAAAGTATGGAAATTATTGAAATAGCAAGTTAATCAAAACAGCAAGACTAGAGGTTTTTAGCAGGAGGAAAAAAAACCTCAACCCAAAACAACAACAAAAAACCTTTGCATTTTCAGAAAGTTATTGAAGGAGAAATATACAAGGCAATAGGAAAGAGAGGGGTATTTTTCAAGGAAAGGCAAAAAACTAAAACCCAACAAACCAAATCTACAGGAGGGAGAAATAGATGTACTCCCTTGATAGTACAAACCAGGAAGGCATAGGAAAAAGAGAGCTTCTCCATTTTCATTTCTTCCTATCCTTCCTTTGTACAACTGCTCAGCCAATACTAAAAATCCATTTGTGCATAAAGCTGTAATGGATGGAGAATCCCCCCCCCCTTACTAATAGGAAAAACAAATCTCAGCTACACATTTTATTGGAAATATCCTGTACCTCGTATAAAATATACTTTGTGTTAAATCCATTATCCATTAATGCAGTGCTATGTGCTGAATAAGCTACATTTCCAAACCTTGGGTAATTAGCAGGTTAGTAGTTATGCTATTTACTGCCTTGAATGCAATCAAGGAACAGCCACAGAAGGGTGACTACCAATGTTCTACCTAAAGACCATGAACCTAATGATGTTACCATTCACTGGGCAGGTTAAAATAGGCACCTTTTTGCTGGGGCTGTGTTTAATGTCACGAAGTGCCCTTTGCACAGAAATTCATGGCGATTGTTCCATCCCACAGAGAGAAAGCCCATCGGTCTGCTTGGATACTCTAGCAGTATATTTGTTGCCCCTCACCCCAATACTCCAAGGAAATTGAGCAAAACATAGACAAAAATCCAGGGAAGAACAAGCAATTACAACAGAGGAGAACATTGCATTCTAATAACAGTATAATCTACTTCCAGTCCAAAGTTCACAATAACAGAGGCAGTAGCATTACATTAACCTTAGAGAAGAAAGTTAGAAAAAAGTTTTAACCAGTCAGCTATAAGACAAGGCTTCGAAACTTCTCTTCAAAAACTAAACAGTTCATTAGAGAGGGTTGGGGTTTTTTAAGTTAACACTCTGCCGCATCTAAATCCAGCAGACATGAGTTTTGTCTTGCTCAGAACATAGGATTGTACAAGACTAATAGTAGCTTCTGAGTGATCATTGTGACCGTGGAGTTCTTCCCTGCAACTTTAATTTATTTATTGGACTTTTATGCGGCTCCTCTCCGAGGACTTGAGGTGGCTTGCAACATATAATAAAACATTTTAGATCCAATTAATTAAAAACCCAAGCCATAAAAAGCAGTCATTCTCACTCAATCAACTTTCTCTTAGCACATTCATCGGCCAGGGGGCAAGAATCTAATAGCCCCAAGCCTGGCAGCATAAATGAGTCTTAAGACTCTTGCAGAAGGCAAGGAGGGTGGGGGCAGTATGAATCTCTAGGGGGAGTTGATTCCAGAGGGCCAGGCCCCCCACAGAGAAGGCTCTTCCCCTTGGACCCGCCAACTGACCTTGTCTAGTTGACAGGAATTGGAGAAGGCCAACTCTGTGGGATCTGACCGGTCGCTGGGATTCGTGTGGCAGAAGGTGGTCCCATAGGTATTCTGGCCCAATGTCATGTAGGGCTTTACAGTTGAATTGTGTCTGGAAACCAATTGGCAGCCAATGCAGTCCATGGAGTGTTGGAGGGATATGGACATGTCCTGGCAAGCCCATGACTGCTCACGTGGCTGTGCTCTGCACAATCTGCAGTTTCCAAACGCTCTTCACAGGTAGCCCCATGTAGAGAGCATTGCAGTAGTTGAACCTCGAGGTTATAAAGGAGTGAGTGACTGTGAGTAAAGACTCCCTGTCCAACTAGGGCAGCAACTGGTGCACCAGGTGACCTGGGCAAATGCCCCCCTTGCCACAGCCAAAAGATGATGTTCTAAAGTCAGCTGTGGATCGAGGAAGACCCCCAAATTGTGAACCCTCTCTGAGGGGTCAGAAATCTCCCCCAGGGTGATGGACAGACAGATGGAAGTGTCTTTGGGAGGCAGCACCCACAGCCACTCCGTCTTGTCGGGATTGAGTTTGAGCTTGTTAGCACCCACCCAGACCCTAACAGCCTCCAGACACCAGCACATCATTTCCACTGATTGGACATGGGGTGGAGATGTACTGATGGTAACTCACCCCATGTCTTTGGATAATCTCATCAAGAGGTTTCATGTATTTATTAAACAGCAGGGGGGAGAAGATCAAACCCTGAGGAACTGCACAAAGGAGGGACCTCAGAGTCGATCTCTGACCCCCTGCTAACACCAACTGTGACTGACCAGAGAGGTAGGAGAAGAACCACCATAAAACAGTGCCCCCCACTCCCAACCCCTCCAGTCGGTGCAGAAGGATACCATGGTCAATGGTATCAAAAACTGCTGAGAGGTCAAGGAGCACCAGATAGAAGATAAACCCCTATCCTGGGCCTCCCAGAGATCATCCATCAGCATGACCAAAGCAGTTTCCATGCTGTAGCTGGGCCTGAATCCTGACTGTTAAGAGCCCAAAGGGCCGTTGGAGCTGGAGCAGCGTCAGCTTCTCAACAATCTTCCCCATAAAGGGAAGATTGGAGACAAGTCCACGGAGAAGTCAAATAAACAGGTGGCAGAACTCACAGCTCCCATCAAACTCCTCCCATACCAGATGGACTAGGATGGGCCCCTGTCATCTCGACTGACTTGTTTTCAGCCGACACTGCATTCCAATTGGAGTCAAGGTCTGAGCCATTTTATCTGCAAAAAATTAATTAAAGTTCTCAGCACTACCCTACTACCCTCTTTTTTTAAAAAAAATTAATAGAGTTGAAAGGGACCGTTAGGTCATCGAGTCCAACCCCCTGCCTGAGCAGGAAACCCTACAGCACCCCAGCCAAATGGAAGTCCAATCTCCTCTTGAAGGTGTCCAGAGTTGGGGAGTTCACCACCTCCCCTGGCAGGCAGTTCCATTGGTTGATCGCTCTGACCGTCAGGAAGTTCTTCCTTATTTCCAGGTTGAATCTCTCCTTGGTCAGCTTCCAACCATTGTTCCTCGTCCGGCCCTCTGGTGCCCTGGGGAATAAAGAGACCCCCTCCTCACCGTGGCAACCCCTCAAGTATCTGTAAACTGCTATCCTGTCCCCTCTAGACCTTCTTTTTTCTAGGCTGTCCATGCCCAGTTCTCTCAATCTCTCTTCGTAAGTCTTGGTTTCGAGTCCCCTAATCATTTTGGTTGCTCTTTTTTGCACCTTCTCCAGAGTTTTGATGTCTTTTTTGTAGTGAGGTGACCAAAATTGGATGCAGTACTCCAGGTGGAGTCTGACCAGGGCATAGTAGAGTGGTATTAGTACTTCCCTGGTCTTGGAGCGTATTCCTCTGTTGATGCAGCTTAGGACTGAGTTGGCTTTTTTGGCTGCTGCTGCACATTGCTGACTCATGTTTAGTTGATTGTCCACCAAGACTCTAAGATCTCTTTTGCAGTCACTACTGCTGAGTGGGGTATCTCCCAGGCTGTATGTATGTCTAGGGTTCTTTTTGCCGAGGTGGAGGACTCTGCATTTGTCGGTGTTGAACCTCATTTTGTTGGTATGGGCCCACTGTGATAGTCTGTCTAGGTCTTCTTGTACTCTGAGCCTGTCCTCAAGGGTGTTGGCTACCCCCGCCAGCTTGGTGTCATCTGCAAATTTTATTAGTTCCCCTTTTATTCCCTCGTCCAGGTCGTTGATGAAGATGTTAAAGAGTACAGGACCCAGGACAGAGCCCTGTGGTACTCCACTGTCTACTTTTTTCCATGTGGATTTGGTGCCGTTGAGGACAACTCATTGGGTGCGGTTGGTCAGCCAACTGTTTATCCATCTACATGTGTAGTAATCTACTCCATTTTTTTCTAGTTTGTGGATTAGGAGATTGTGGTCGACTTTATCGAAAGCCTTACTGAAGTCCAAGTATATGAGGTCCACTGAGTTGCGTTGGTCAACTGACTTGGTTATGGTGTTGAAAAATGATATGAGATTGGTTTGGCATGATTTGTTTCTGATGAATCCATGCTGGCTATTGGATATGATCTTGTTTGTTTCTAGGAAGTGGGTAAGTTGTTTTTTGATTATTTTCTCCAGTATTTTTCCAGGTATAGAGGTCAGACTGATTGGTCTGTAGTTACCTGGGTCGGTCTTTTTGCCTTTTTTGTGGATGGGGACTACGTCAGCTCGCTTCCAGTCTTCCGGTAGGTCTCCAGTGATCCAGGATATTTGGTAGATGAGGAGGAGTGGTTCCGCTATGGTGTCTGCCAATTCTTTTAGGACTTTGGGGTGAAGTCCGTCTGGCCCTGGTGATTTGTATTCGTTGAGTTCCCTCAGGTAGTCCCTCACTGTGCTTTTGTCTATGTTGAGTTCGGTTCTGGGGCAGTTTGTTGCAGTTAAATTGCAGATTGGTTGGAGGGAGGTTCCCTTTTGTGTGAAGACTGATGCAAAGTAGGCGTTGAGTAGCTGTGCTTGGTCATTGCTGTCTGTGATTTCTCTACCCTCTTCGTTTTTTAGTGTGACGATTGTTTCTTTGATTTTCTTCTTATTGTTGATGTGTTGGAAGAATCTTTTTTTGTTGTCTTTGACTTCCGCTGCAAGGTGTTGTTCATATTGTGCCTTTGCTGTTTTTATTTTTTGTTTGCAGGAACTGGCTGTTTGCTGATATTCCGCTTTGGTTATGAGTCCTTCTTTCCATTGTTTGTACTTAGCTTTTTTTCCTTTTATGTCATCTGCGAGGGCTTTGTTTAGCCATGCAGGTTTAGTTTTGGTTTTCCTGTTTTTCTTTTTCATGGGGATTGCGTTGTTTTGGGCGTCTATGATGCTGTTTTTTAGGATCACCCAGGCTTCCTGAGTGGTTTTTTCTTCTAAGAGTTCGTTCCAGGGGCATTGTTCAAGGTTCGCTCTGAGCTTGTTAAAGTCCGCTTTTCTGAAGTCTGGGACTGTGGTGGTGTTGGGTATAGTAGCTAGTGATTGCACTATGTTGAATTTGAGGATGACGTGGTCGCTCTCTCCCAGTTTCCCTTCTTCTTCTGTTCCCTCTATTGTTTCTTCCCTGTTTGTTAGTATTAGGTGTAATATAGCATTCCCTCTGGTTCCTGTTTCAACTTTTTGGGTTAGAAAGTTGTCAGCTAGACTGGAAAGAAATTTGGCAGACTTTCCGCTTGGTGCTGAGTTAGTTTTCCAGTTGATGTCTGGGTAGTTGAAGTCCCCCATTATTGTCGTGCTGTGTTTGTTGCATATGTCTGTTAGTTGGCATGTGAGGAGGTCGTCCATTGTGTCTGTTTGATTGGGTGGTCTGTAGTATACTCCAATTGTGGTGTTGCTCTTTTTTTCTTTTATGTTGACCCATATGATTTCTAGGGGGTTATCATCTTTGGTTGGATGTAGTTCTGTGGCAGTGCAGTGGTCTTTGATGTATAGTGCAATAGCCCCTCTGATTAAGGAGAGAGCGAGTCACCCTAAACAGGGCAGCTGGGCGGGATTCCACAGATGCAATCAGGGCAACATTATACGTGCATCTTGTCACCCTGAGCAACACTTTGTTTACACTTTTTACAAGTGTTCGGTCAGATTCAGATTTACTTCTCCTCCAATGAGCCTTTGCACTCCTGTACTTTTTCATTTTGGACTTTAGTTCAAAACTGCTGCTGATCCATGGATTCAGTAATTATGGAACAAAATTTAATCTGAAGCATGAGGTCACAAACCTGTGGGAGCAGGTTCTTCCTTGAATCTTGGCCATTGTATTTTAGTAATCTGTACCAGGGTTGAAATTCAAAATTTTCCTCTACAAGTTATATAGGTTGCTTGAAAGAAGTGGGCAAGGAAATTAGCAAATGGAGTTCAAGTGACCAAGCTCACTATAACATCATAATTGTGAACTGGTTGCCAACCACCTGAGTAATGATTATGCCATGTGACACCGCAACAGCTGCAACTATGTGGATCTGTCATAAATCCCCCTCATCTTCAAATAGTTACTAAATGAGTAGTAGTTCATTGAGGACTACACGTAGGCATCACATTCTGTCTTCAAATCTCAGCCCCATTCAACTTCTGGCCTATCACCTTGCCTTAAAATATTTTAAGTCCAGGACTACTAACTGTTCTCCTTTTGAATAAAAATCCCCTCCAGAATAGTCCATTTTACTCAAACAGTCGGTTAAAAAAAATATATGGAGCCAGGGACTTGGAAAAAATGAAGAAGGAACATTGCTCTTTTTGGGAGGCATTAATTGAATTACCTGGGTTTAATGTTACTTATGCTAAAGATCACTACTTCTGTTTTGTTACAGTTTATCTTCAGTTTTTCCTGATCAGTCAATCTGGCCAGCATTCTTCTCAGGCCAATGATTTTGGATATAAGAACCATGTCAGTAGCATACATTAGAACTGAGATTTTGCATATGTTTGTTGATTTTTTTTTAAAAAAAGGGTAATTCCATGGCCACCACAGTATCATGACTGTGATAAATATAAAGGCAATGAGTAAAGAGGCGTGTTTAATAGTGTTTCCATTGATACAGGACTTGTAAAACAAGCAAGCAGAATATGAACTTGAGTAACCTGATTGTATTTCATTTAGATTCCATGCTTCATCTCCTGTTTGATTAAAGATTCTACAGAGTATTGAACCAAAATTTAGTGAGATATATTAATTTGCTATTCAGACTTTGTAGGGGTCAGAGAAAGAGAGCATGTGAGTAAGGATTTTAGTATTTTGATGACTGCAGCTCATTCCTGCTTCTGAAGCTATCCATCACTTTTATTTTAAACTATACAAAGCTTATAAGCAATCACTTTGTTTAATTATCACATTAGAGTAGATGCTTAAATGATGTTATAAAGAAATGGTCCAAGTTAGATATGTACAAATTCGCAATAATATTGTGAAAAGCTCAGCTTTGATTTAGAACATTTGAAAACTTAATATGAGCCAAAATCAAAGAAATCTTTTGTCACCAATCTCTTACAATGGTCTCCAGCCTTTTTCTTTAATGTTGGAAACTCTTCTTTGTAACTAAATGATTTAAGCTGCCACTACTCAATTATACATCCAAGCAAATGTGGAAAGGAATAGAGTAGTTCATCATCTTGGCTTGGTTACTCATAAAGAGGTCTCTTTTGTGGTGGCTCCTGGAATGTTGAACCTGTGTCCCTACAGTTTAAGAAAGCTTCTTATTCCAGATAATCCTTTAACCTTTCCATTAGACTTTTAGCTTCATTTCCTTGTGGGACTCCATTTGCATTATTTGTTTGTATTATTTTGCATGTGAAAAAAAAGATGATTGTTTGTCTTTGATTTCCCTTCTTCCTTTTTATTTATACAATAATGTCCAGAGCATTACAATTGGCACGGTTAACAAATATTGTAAATAAAGTAGGAGGCTTAAATACTATTGCCTAAAAGCATCTGTGCTGAATTCAGACACTCCATAATAACAGCCTTCTGGTATTGCTTTGACATGAATAAAACATACATGCATGAAAGAGCATCTACGGTGTTTAAGCCAAACAAAAAATAACTTGGAAGAGTAACAGCTTTTTTTAGATTACCAGTAGTGAACAATCTTTCTAGATAAAGTCACATCTTTAAGACAAATGAAATGAATGTCTTAGTTTTTAACTATGGATTTGTTTTCAGGAATGAAAGTGAGTTAGCAATGATAAAAGAATAAACAATTATCTACCTGCCTCTCTTTCTCTCTCTCTCTCTCTCCCAACTCATCAAGGATTCTGGACAGCTTTCAGCAAATAAAAACAATATTTAAAAGAACAATTAAAAAAATAATTACAAAACCCTTGTAAAAGCCATTCATATTTTTTAATATCTTTCATGGACGGATCTAGATGGTATCTTATTTGGTCAATGGACTGAGGCCTGCCAGAAAAGCCAGGTGTTTACAGCTTTGCGGAGGGCCAGTAGGGTGGGGACAGTACAGATCTCTGGGGACAGCTGGTTCAATGGAGCCAGAGCTGCCAGAGAGAAGGCCCTTCCCTATGGCCCCACCAGTTGGCATTGTTTGATTAATGCGACCTGGAGAAGGCCAGCCCTGTGGGCCCTTAGCAGCCACTGGGAGGCATACAATAGGAGGCTAGTCTGGCCTTAAGCCATGTAGGGCTTTATAGGTCTTAAGCCATGTAGGGCTTTATAGATGATGACCAACAAAATACAGATTTCCAAATGATGGTCTTTATGTGGGTAATCTTTATCCCAGAAAATCATGTTAGGCTATGTTTTTTATTAGCTACAGTATCTAATCAGTTTCAAGTTCTCTCCAGAGCAGGCCTGTCATCAGTTCACATTCTGCTGGTGAAAGCCCAGGCATGCTGGACAGGCCATGTTTCAAGGATGCCAGATCATTGCATCCCTAAACAGCTCCTCTATGGTGAGTTGTCTCAAGGAAAGTAATCACATGAGGGACAAAGACATATTGAAAGCTTCCTTCAAGTCACTGGATATCAACACGACTTCCTGGGAAATCCTGGCACAAGATCGATTGACATGGCACATCTTGATCCACCAAGGCTGCCAGATATCTGAGGACAGAAGAACAACCATAGCACAAGAGAAGCGAACACTCCGCAAATCCAGAGCTGCAAATGCTGCAACAATTATTATTATTATTATTATTATTATTATTATTATTATTATTATTATTATTATTATGTCAACACAACACAGCAAACGAGATCACTATGCTGGATTTCATATTTCATCACCAGTCAGGCGCTTCCCAAGCACCTAGGACTGCGTGAGGTAGCGGCGAACTATGTGTGCCGATCCCGGTAAGTGGCCTTTTGCAATTGACAAATGGAGATTTTATCAATTCCGATGGTTTTTAAATGTCCGCTGAGATCCTTTGGCATTGCGCCCAGCATGCCAAGTACCACTGGGACCACTTTCACTGGCTTATGCCAGAGTCATTGCAGCTCAATTTTTAGATCGTCGTATTTCACTACAGTTAATTTCTCTAGCTGCTTCTCCTCAATTCGGCTGTCTCCTGGGATTGCGATGTCAATGATCCATACTTTCTTTTTCTCCACAATCAGAAAAAAAAGAAAGTATGGATTATTATTATTATTATTATTATTATTATTATTATTATTATTATATATGCCGCCCCTCTCCGAAGACCGACATGTGACTGCCCAACAAGTGGCAGAATATTTTGTGCCTGTATAGACCTTACCAGTTTCCTGTGGACACATTGTGGACAGCCCACAACTTGCTAGATGTCAAGGTCCTCTTTGAACATGGTGGACAAACATCACATCAATCAGTTTCCTAATAACATCTTCCTATATCTCATCAAGCTCTCATAAACTTGTTCCAAGTTACTGAAAAACTTAAAATGTATAGATTTTTTTGTGGGGGGAGTGCAAGAACCCATATTAGGAGTCTTCTATTGGGGATGTGTACTAACAAGAAGAAGTTTATCATTTATTGAAGCAGGACCGGCATTCATACATAGAGAATGAAACATTTTCATATTTTCTAGGGTATCATATGTCAAAAAAAGAAGAAAAAAATTGAATGAGATTAATCTTCATTAAAGAGCTGGACAAGCTAGAGAAATTGTGAATTCTCAAGAGCTCCATTGTACTAAATGGGGCACTTGATAAAGGATAATATTTCTTCAAATTTTATGCATCTTCACCAAGCCTTTGGAAGAAACAAACTGTAATCAGAGATTAATTTACATAGATAAAGCCAGTAAGAATTAACACAAGAAAGAGTTTAAGTGCTGAGGACTAAATCTGAACAATGAACAATGAACCCCATATTGCTTTATTTTGCAGTCAGTTTCACTATGGCACTTCTTGTATGAAATCAGTGAAAGGCTACCAAAGTTTTTACTACCACACTGTGGGTGTGGCTTATACAGGACTCCCTGCATTTTCTTTCAACATCTTTCAGTACAAATTGGGTGCTCGGGGTGGAGCTCCATTTTCGCTACCCCACTGCATTCCCACCCCGTCCGGGCAGCAGCCCACCCCCGTATGAAATATTGCAGTTCAGAAGAAAAGCATCTGTAGTCTTGTCTTCAACATTATTTCTCACCTTAGTAAGCACCTGGACTACACAATTGTAGTTGAAATCAGAAATGTAATAGAATAGAATAGAATAGAATAGAATAGAATAGAATTCTTTACTGGCCAAGTGTGATTGGACAAACTAGGAATTTGTTTTGATGCATATGCTCTCAGTGTACATAAAAGAAAAAGATACATTTGTCAAGAATCGTTGTACAACACTTAATGATTGTCCTAGGGTCAAATAAACAATGAAGAAACAATCAATATTAATAAAAATCTTAGGATACAAGCAACAAGTTTCAGTCATACAGTCTTAAGTGGGAAGAAATGGGTGATAGGAATGACGAGAAAAAAACTAGTAGAAAAAGAAGTGCAGACTTAGTAAATAGTTTGACAGTGTTGAGGGAATTATTTGTTTAGTTGTTTATGCTCTCAGTGTACATAAAAGTGTACATTAAAATGACTAGATGACGTCCTTTTCTTTTTGCAGACTGGGTTGGAGAGCTGCTGCAGCAGCAGCGAGCGTTACCTGCACCGTGGCCAAACTGAGCATATGCGTGCCCATAGAGAGCATGGCTTGGTTGGCACCTCCCACGCAAACATTATGCCTGGTTGACGCTGTGTAGGCGGTCACCCACTCTGGGGAATTCATGAAAGCAACCCAGGGCGTGAGAACCCCCCTGCTCCGTCCCCATCGAACCCTCTTCTTGCAGATGAATAAACTGGTTAAAGCTGGAGAGGCTCCCTTCCTTTCCCACCCAGATCTCTCGGGGATCCTCCCGCGCTGAATCCCAGGCACTTACATTTCCACCGGGCCCTCTTCTCCATGGGAGGGCAGAGGGAACGGCTGACCGGACCAGCCAACCAACCTATCCTCGCCTACCTTCCTCTGCCTCCCCCTGCGCACCCCCCTCACAACCCTGCTGCTCTCCTCCATTCCCAGCAGGCGTTCCGCTCACAGCCACCACTGACCATCTAACCAACTCAGTTTAAGCCCTCGGTTGCTGTCAAAAAAGCGGGACTTTTTAAAAACCCAGCGGATGCGGGACAAATTGGCAAAAAGCATGACTGTCCCACGGAAATTGGGACATCTGGTCACCTTATACTACTATTACTACTAAGCATCTGGTTGACTGTGTGATGAACCATAATTTAATAAACTTCATGCCTGGAATCCATTTTGAGCATTAGGTCTTCAGGCCTGCAATATTTAGAACTGTGGGAAACTGGGAGGGAGGATTGTCTGGAGCTGGGGAGATACAGTCAAAATAACATTCATTTCTCAGAGAGTCAAGGCCACTCTGCCCTACACTTGGAATGATGTGACTGGAAAGCATCTCCAATTGGGATGGTGCATTGATTGGAGCATGTGATGGACATGTGATGCTGGGGCAGGGACTTGGACTTTCTTTTGGGTGGGGAAATCCCGGAAGCTTCATTTTAGGATCTCAAAAGATTATCTGCAGGTAGAATGAATGCTATTTGAGGAAAAAAATAGAGTACATGAACTTCAAGCTCCAATTTTCAAGGACAATCTTCTCCAATGAAATAGAAGATAAAAATCAGCTCAAAGTCGCAGTTAGTAATTATGTAATTAACATTTTTTTATCAGGATGGGGAAAACATTCACTTTATTAAATTATATTGTCACGCTGAGATTGCCAGCCAACAGAGACTTTCCTTAGTTAAAGTGTTGCTGTGTTTCTTTATTTGCTCTGATCACACCCCCTCTTACATCACTCCCACAATCCTTATCTTTCTCTGTTTCCTATATATATATCCGCTTGCTTATGTGAGCGAGCACATTCTAATCTAACCTTCTTGTGTGCTTGTAGCCATGTTTTTGTTAGAAGCTGCTTGATAAAGTGCAGCTGGCTCAATGAACTTTTTCTGTTTATAAATTAAAGTTTGTTTTCACTATGGTTCCTGCCTGCTGAAGTCCTGCTTTAAAATCCATCCCCAACATATATTTATCTTAGAAAGAATCTTATTTCAGTGCAAAGTCAAAGGCTTTGTTCTTTGGAAGCGGGCAGATCAGTACAAACAGTGTTTTTATGAGATTTCTTATTTTCCTATTCAGAAGCCTCTTAGTTGATTACGTGAGACGTTTTTCTTTCCCTCTCTCCCTATGACAATAAATTCATTTAAAAAAATTGGAAACTAATATATTCTGTAGTCCTCTGATTCATTATCAGTGCTGAAATGCATTCATTTGTTAAGTGAAAAATAATTCACTACAAACTGCAATCCTCACCTTTAATAAATGAGATCAAAAGAGTTTTACAGAAAAGCATCATGTCATGACAGCAATTACATAGTTACAGTTGTATAACACTGGAGATATTGTATACATTTCATTGAAAACCTGAAATGTCCTTAAACATTTTATTGAGGTTCCCACTAATTATAAAAAGCAACAAAGAATATACATAAATCAATTGCTTAAAAGAAATAGTGCTCCTTCTGAGAATCCTAACACCAAAACTGACTTTACTGTTTGCAGGGTCACAATAACTACATGTAATTATATTTGTTGCATTAGACACCAGAACCTTTTAATTTTTAGTTCATGAAGTTTTATAGTACTTTTCATAAATAAATATTTCTCCCCATAAGAAAGTTTACAAAGTTGATATAAAAGCCATATTTTAATTGAACAGGTTTGAAGGTTTTGAAAAGATTTAATTTTTTTGAAAGGTTTTTTTTTTTAAATCCAGTTTGTGAAAGCTCCAGAATTTCTCAATAGTCAAAACAAAGACAGAGGCTAGAAGACAGCAGAAATTGAGGGTTAGGCAGCCAATTTTTAAAGAGGAAATGTGATTGGAGAACATTCAGTTGAAGCTGTTTCAAATTTCAGGCCAGCAGGCATAAGACTAGAGTCACATATTGTGCTAAATCATTATTTACTTAATTATGGAATAAACCACAGTTGGCTGGGCTCCTACAGTGCATTAATCTATAAATTATGGTATATAAACCACAATGGTTTGATCCATATAACACATTAAATCAAAGCCAAACAAGGCTTATTATATGGTTAAGTGTAAAATAACCCAGGCTTAAAAGAGCTGTACAGTAATTTAAAACTCTTTAAATCACCTAGCAGAGTCAATCTAATGTATGTTCTATTTTTAAATGTTGACCATGCAGGTCCCACCCCACCTCAAGAGGAGTGGAGAAAGCAGCAAAAGACACTTTAGCTGTTTCTGCTGCTTCCCCCACTTTGCAGAAGAGCTTGGTTGATGAACAGATTTGGAGGCACTGAACTCTTGAATCATATGCATAACCTTTGTTGTTGTGGTTTGGCAACTTTATAGGTATGTTCTCTCCATGCTACCCTACAGTGTCTTTAACTTATTGGATAATCATCTACGTATCAATGTTGCTACATAGTTGCTGTTATCAAGTCAGCATGTTCTTTGTTTTCAGCTTCTATTTGTTCCACTAACCTAGCATCATTCCTAGTATCATTGACTTCTCCAATGAATTTGCCTGCCTAATATGGGCAAAGTGAATCAGATGTACTGTATTTTTCAAAATATAAGATGCACCTTACTTTTGGGGAAGGAAAATAGGGAAAAAACTACCTACCAGGTATTTCTCTGGCTTGCGTCCTTAGTCTGTTCACCTCCAGCCAGGGATGGGCTCCAGGAGGGACAGCTTGGAATGCCGTTCCATTGGCGTTCCATTGGCGTACACCACTCCATCACCTCCGAAATTCAATAATAACTAAAACAAACAGTCTAAAACCCCAATTTAATTTAAACTTATACCCCGAATATAGCTTATTTTTTTTGGGGGGGAAGCTTTTCCCCCCAGGCCTAATGAGGTGCTAATGATCTTTCAGGCTTGCAGGCTTGTTTTCATTGACACTCCCTCCCCAAAAGTTTTTTCCCCTGCATTACGTTTTTGCAGGCTTATTGTCATTGCTACTCCCTCTGAAGATTTTTTTCAGCCTTAACCAGGGGATAAAATAATGTGCTGAAGCTGACCAGACTAAAGATGCTAGCTACATGAATACATGGTAGGTAGATTTTCCCACACACACATTTTTGTCCCCAAAAACTAAGGGGCATCTTACACTTGGAAAAAATAAGGTACAGTAGAACCCCGACTTACGAGACTAATTGGTTCCGGAAGGAGGCTCGTAAGTCGGAACGCTCGTATGACGAAACATTGTTTCCCATAGGAAACAATGTAAAGTCAATTAATCCGTGCAACAACAAAAAAAAACCGCTGCCGCTGAACGCGGAAGTTAGCGTTCGGCTTCAGGAGACAGCTGCGAAGCGGCGCGCGTGTTTTAAAACATGGCAGCTGGCCTGGGGGGCTCGGGGGCTTCCCCCCGAGCCCCCCAGGCCGGCTGCGACATTTTAAAACACCCGCGCCGCTTCGCAGCTGTCTCCTGAAGCCGAACGCGGAAGTTAGCGTTCGGCTTCAGGAGACAGCTGCGAAGCGGCGCACGTGTTTTAAAAGGTTGCAGCCGGCCTTGGGGGCTTGCCAGCACCCCCCCGAGCCCCCCAGGCCGGCTGCAACCTTTTAAAACACGCGGGATACGAGCGCCAAGGAGCTGTCTCCTGAAGCCGAACGGGGAAGTTAGCGTTCGGCTTCAGGAGACAGCTCCTTGGCGCTCGTATCCCGAATGTGAGCTCGGGAGGCGAACAAAAATGTCGCTCCCCTCCCAGCTCTTATCTCGAGTAGCTCGTAAGTAGAGCTGCTCGTATGTCGAGGTTCCACTGTATTTAAAATAGGCATTTACAAGAAAATCCAAGTGTTTGGTTTCTTCTTTGGTGTCCCTCCAAAAACTATTTTCCTCTAATTCTCCTCTGAATGGAACTTCTTTCCATTTTGTTCTGTCTCCTTCCCCTATTCTGTGCTTATGAAGAGAGAATGAAAGGAAGGAGTGTGCTGGATTTATAAATTAGGGTGCTCAGTGCTGTTCAGTGCTGCTGATCAAACTTCCTTGGAGAAAGAATCTATCTCAAAAGCTTTCTGCCCATCCTTCCCCATAGACTAGGGCTTCAGCAAAGACTCTGACTCTACGTCTGCATCCAGCTGCCTCCAAGCTTCAGCTCCTCCCTCCAGCTTTCTTGGATCCTGGCTGAAGATAACAATATCTCTAGGGTTTTGCTTCTCTTTCTCTGAGGAAGCCACACATGAATTTCTCTTTTCTAACTGCTCTGCATACTCAACCCAACTTTAATCTCCAACGTGGAGACAGAATAGCGTGCCCTATTTTGCAGATGATGTGAAACCACTGAAAACACAACTACTCTACAAAAAGACCTAGACTCAGTTTCTGACTGGTCCAACACATGGCAACTCCAAATCTCAACCAGCAAATGCTCTATCCTACACATCGGGAAAAAGAATCAGAACTTCAAATACAAACTGAATAAATAAATTATCACAGATAAACCCCACTCGGTCAAGGACCTTGGAACACTAATAACTAAATATCTAAGTGCCAAAGCCCACTGCAACAACATTGCCAAGAATGCCTCAAGAATTGTTAATCTAATCCTACATAGCTTCTGCTCTGGAAATCTCACACTACTTACCAGAGCTTACAAAACTTTTGCCAGACCCACCCTAGAATATAGCTCATCTGCTCATCTGTTTGGAACCCATACTACATTTCTGACATTAACACCCTTGAAATTGTCCAAAGATACTTCACCAGAAGAGCCCTTCACTCTTCTTCCTGAAAAAGAATTCCCTACGAAACTAGACTTACAATCCTGGGTCTTGAAAGCTTAGAACTACGACGCCTTAAACATGATCTAAGTATTGCCCACAAGATCATATGCTGCAATGTCCTGCCTGTCAAAGACTACTTCAGCTTCAACCACAACAACACAAGAGCACACAACAGATTCAAGCTTAATATTAACCGATCCAAACTTGACTGTAAAAAATACGACTTAAGTAAACGAGTTGTTGAAGCGTGGAACTCATTACCGGATTCTGTAGTATCATCCCCTAACCCCCAACACTTTACCCTTAGGCTATCCATGGTTGACCTCTCCAGATTCCTAAGGGGCGTACATAAGTGCACTAGAGTGCCATCCGTCCCCTGTCCTGTAGTCTCTCCTATATCTCCTATATCTTCTCTACTATATCTCTATAAGCTTCATTGTATATTATTGTGTATTGGACAAAATAAATAAATGAATAAAATAAATAAATAAATAAATAGTGCTGGCAAACCACGCTAGATATATGCGACATTCTGTGTTAAGCTCTCTGGCCTTATAATCCTTTGTCTACATGACATTCCATACACCCCCCTGGAAGATATGCTTCCTTATCAGTTGCAAACATCTCTGGAGGAGACCTCCATAAAAGCACGTAGGCCATGGGCTTTAAGCTATAACATCAATTGATCATTCACTGTCCACAAGGCAAACATGAGGCACCCCATGCTTTAAACTAGCCAATGAGATTGTGTATTCTCTAATACCCAATGAGATGTAACTTGATGACTAATGGTACTGGATGACAATAAATGGTACTGGATGACAATAAAAGGAAGGGCCAGGGCTTTGTCATGGAGAATGGCCTTCCCAGATGATGCAATTCTTGCCTCCTGCCTCACTTAATGATGACACTCCATTTTTTTCTTTCCAGCTACTCCCTGCTACAAAAGTCTTGATAGTTTTCTCTCCTCTCCTTCTCCCACTCTGTCTCCAATTTTGGATTAGATCACCAGCATGTCCTTCAGCAACCGAGGAGGCAGGTGTTTCCTCTTACTCCAGAGCTTTGGTTCCCAGTGCCTATATACAAACTGAACTAATGGGAATGCTGTCTATCTTTCCCCATAGGGGAGCTCCTTATCCCTAGTGACAGTACACTTTTACTTCAGGACTATATCTGAACATTTTCTCCCCCCTTCTCTCTCCATTTGCTAACATGCCATCACAATAGAATCCATATCAGGCCATTAAAACCATACACCACAAAAATATCATACTTCAAATGCTTTGGGCTACTAGTCCCAGAAGCCCATGTTGCTCCAACTAAAGTTCAAGGAATTCTATGAATGTTGCTCTGAAAATTCTGGAGGGCACCAGTTTGCAGATTATTATTATTATTATTATTATTTTTGCAAATGTGCAACCTGCTGTGTCCTCTAATGGTCTCCTGTTTATTTACCAACTGTACATTCATGAGAATGCATCATGTTTTTCTGCATACTGTAAAGATAGCAAACAACCAGCTGGAAAATAATAGTTTTCTGTGGGAGACTTTCAGTACACAGTCTGCCAAAGTAAAAACATTTTGTTATGCTGTGTCTCAAAGAAAAATAAAGATTTGATAGAATTGATTATGTTTGTTCAAAAATATGGTTCTTGGTTTGGAAATTTCCAAAGTGCATTTCTTCATTGTTTCTGACCTCACTGGCCAAACACATTTACATTTTGAAAACATTGAAAGCTCAGTCTAAGAATGGCAGCGATTTCGTTGATAATAGACATAGCCTGATACTACTTTGAACTCAGAGTGGTTTCAGTAAAATAGCTCATTTCATATTATCCAGTACATCCAAGAAAAATCTTTGGCCTAAAAGCATGTGCCTTCTGATTTATTGATAAGTTCAGTAAAACCGACTACATTATCAAGCTATTTCTTGATAACAACATTTATTGCCAAGAGACACTTAAAATGCCTGGAGTATGATGTATTGTGATAAAATGCCATATTTGTTATAGCTTAAATGCAGGAAAGCTTGTAATATTAACTAAGAACTGTTTTTTTCACCCATGTTATCAAATTACTAATGCCAGTTTGGAAGCTTTTACATATTTTTATACCTATCTCTATTCTTAAAATTTGCAATATTAAAAATGAAGTTAGGTATGAAAATATGTAAAATTGCTAGTTATTTATTTTTAAAATCATTCATTGCCTGCTAGTCTATCATAGGGTAATAATAAAAGGATAACTGGTACAACAATAAGTGGAATTACAAACACAAAGAAAACATAAATTAAAATAATAATAATTAAAACAGAGATGAAAGAACAGACATTTAAAGTTGAAACACAAGTTAATACGTATTAAATTAAATATATAATAGAACTGCAATCTTCTAGTCCTCATGCTCAGAATCCTATTGATCATTTCTCCCCACATAGTCTAGATTCATTTCTCATCTAGGATTTTAAGTAAGATAGGATCCATGGAGTGGGAAGTGTCAAAACCATAAAGATAGCATTTGCAAAGAATCAGTCCATCACTATTCCTTCCAATAGCTCATGAGAAAAAAGAAAGTCTTAAAAAAATAAAGTGAAAGGGAACTTGGTAAGTAGTCTAATCTTGTTCTGTATTGAGCCTTGAGGGATATCAAATATTGCACTAATGTTTGGAAGAATACCCCATTTCACAAATTCTTCCTGTGCTAGAAGTCATCAACACAGCAATGGCAAATGTGCTTTCCCCTCAAGCTTGTGACAAGAGGAAAGTATATCACTATAAAAAGGTTATTCTACAGCCGACCTTTAATGCCTCTCAGCAGTGAGGTTCGTATACTGCTACCATCACATAGCATGTGGATAACATTCAAGGCAACAACTGCTGAGTTTCTGGCTATCTTTTTCCTTCCTGCCCAGCAGGAAAACCAAAAACTAACTACTATATGGAAGGAGAAGGTTCAGATTTGAAAATGTAAATCCAGTTGCCAAATGAAACTGGTGTTTAGGTTTAGGTTTATTAGATTTATAGGCCACCCTTCTCATGAACTCAGGGTTGCTTACAAGAATAAAATAGAGACAATTACAATAAGTAGAATTTAAAATATTACAAATAATAAAAAACCCACGATTAAGCAATCAATCATCCTTATTTCATGCAATGACTGGAGAGAGCTGTCGTCTTTAACACCTTCTGAAAGACAAGGAGAGTGGGGGTAGTGTGGATCTTTGGGGGGAGTTGATTCCAAAGGGTTGAGGCTGCAACAAAGAAGGCTCTCCCCTGCAGACCTGCCAGACAACATTGTTTGGCCAATGGGGCCTGGAGGAGGCCGACCCAGTGCGACCTAACCAGTCGCTTGGGATGTATGAGGCAGAAGGCAGTCCTGTAAATAATCTGGTCTAATGCCATATAGTATTCCCAGATAAGACCTGCCATTTGTAACCCAGATAGTTTGCTGATTCTGATAAAACTCCTCTAGGTACTTTAGAATGTCCTCATGAGAAGGGTTTCCCCCTCCCCCCATTCATTTATTCATTTTGTGATATGAGGAAAACATATTACTTTCTTGGTGGGACACCTTAGACTGATTTCTGCCAAGTGTACCTTGGCAGAAAGTTGTTGATGAGATAGAAATTATATTGCAGTGACAGGTCTTTAAGAAATGATGGATGGAACACATCTTTACATCACAACAAGCAGAATACATTGAATGACCCTTTAGTACCATGAGAAGATTCTACTGTTCCTCCACTAAGTGTCATGCTTCTCAAAGTATTTAAGGACAACAAGATTTCAGGAGTGGGAAATGTGAGTAATCATATAACTTGTTTTCCATAGAAAAAGGAAGCTAGGTCAAACAGTGCTATGAAGAATGAGCAACTGATTTATACAGACAAAAAAAAGTTTACAGACTAAATACAAAAATCACTTTAATCAGACCTCTTACAAAATAGAAATCTTCCTAACGAATAACTCTTTGTTGGTATAATGCTCCCTGGTCTCATCATACAAAGAGCTCAGGTTACACCTCTCAGGTGTTGTAGACAACTAATGCTTTGGTTCAGTTCCTTGAGTCCTATGTTGGTTTGAAATCTCATTTCTTAATGTTTGAGATTTTTCTGACTCGACACTTTGGTCTGTTTCTGCTACTGCTTGTATGGATTGATGAAATAGAAGCTTATTGCTTTCATGATTTTTCAGTACCTAACCCTATAATTTGTATTATTGTTACCTGGATTAACCTTTTTGTAGTAAGGTTTTCCTAAATCTTAAAGTATTGTAAAAATCATTATACGACTATTGTAATATAGTATATGACTGGGCAGATGGTGGATTTCTCTAGAACCACTCCTTCCATTATGTTCCTCATATCAAAAGTCATTGGTTGTTTCTCAATTTGGGAAGACGAGAGAGCCAAGTTCCCCAACTAGCACTTTTTGCTGATGTCACTTTCCTTATGAAATAGTATTCCCTGAGATGTCAGATTGTCACTGACCTTGTGGTACTCTGAAAGCTGGTTAAAATTAATCTCCCTCAGAGACCTATTCAAGGGGGTTCCTTTTGATATTACTGGTCATGTAGCCGCCCCGAGTCTGCGGAGAGGGGCGGCATACAAATCTAAATAATAAATAAATAAATAAAATATTTCATTAGTTTTTATGCTTAGTGTAATGTTTTGTTATTTTTTTTAATTGTCTACTTACCGGTATGTTAACTGCTAGAAGTCAGATTTTAGAGTCTGTGGCGATATAGAAAAATGACATAGAAATAAATACATAAATACATATAGCAATTTCAGAGTCTGCTGTTCACCTCAGCACAACTAGGAAAACATCTTTAATGTTGTCTATGTCAGAGGTAGACACCCTGATGTTTCCCATATGCTTTGAACGTCAAAGACTTATAAACTTTCAGTACCATAGCTAATGGCAAGGATTACTTAGAATTATTATCCAAAATAATAGGAGGGCACCAGATTGCATACCTCTGCCTTAAGCCTAGTTGCTCAAAGAACTTGAGGACAAATACCCCCCTCCCCCCCAGCATCAAGAGGTATTTGTGTTGGACAAAATCTTAAATAAGATTCTCTCTGTATAAATAGTAATTATGCAGCAAAATTGTTTCTGGCAATAGCACTTCAAAAACAACAAACAGAAGTAGGGATTGGTGATATTGAATTCTCTCTTAAACACCCCCCCCCCCCCGAAACAGACTGTAACAATGAGAGTTAAGGTCAACTCTTCAATATGTTGTTCAGTTCAGTTTTTGTTGATAGCAGTGGCTGCTGCCCCACATTTCCTAATTGTACCATAAGTAATAGTGACGATTTACTACTTATTGATTTTACAGTAAATAACGTTGAAACAGCACTATATACCCTAAAGCCATCTCCATCTATTTGCCCTGATGGATTATGTGCCTACTTCTTAAAGAAGCTTGCCACTGCCATAACTAAACCTCTATGGACAATCTATGAGGTATCTTTCAGAACCAGCTCCTTGCCGACCTATGGTCATTAGCCACAATCATACCTATCTTTAAAAAAGGAGATCCTAGCCTAGTAGAAAATTACAAACTAATCTCATTGTGTTGCATCACCTGTAAATTCATGGAATCAATCTTAAACCAATCCATCACCCTCCACTTAGAGACAACAACCTGCTTTTTAACAAGCAGTTTGGTTTCAGGAAAAAAATTGCCCTATAATTTGCAATGTCTACAGTGCAGAAATATTTGGACCACATATCTTGACTGGGTAAATCAATAGACATAATTTGCATAGACTTCTGCAAAGCCTTTGATTCAGTGTTGCACGATAACACTGTTAAAACTAAGTTCATATGGTATTTCCAGATCCCTACACAAATGGATAGCCATGTTCCTGTCAAACAGGCAACAAGTAGGCAAAATAGGGAGGCCCTATCAAATCTGGCACCAATTAACAGCGGCCCTATCAAATCTGGCCCCATGGCAGCATTCTAGGACCCACACTGTTTCTGCTTCATATCAATGATCTATGCGATCATATTAAAAGCAGCTGCGTTCTCTTCACTGACGATTTAAAATTATTGAACACCACTGACAATGCTGCTGCTCTACAAAGAGATCTTGACTATGTGTCAGAATAGTCACACATTTGGCAACTCCAAATCTCAATTAATAAATGTTCTATTCTACATATGGGGATAAAAATCAGAACACCAAATACAAGTTGGATGGAAATGACCTCACAGATGATCCTTACTGTGTCAGGGACCCAGGAGTACTTATCTCAAATGATTTAAACCTCAGAGCTCACTGTAATAGCATTACCAAAAAGACATTAAGAAGTGTTAACCTAATTTAACAAAGCTTCTCCTCCAGTAACATTGTATTGTTAACTAGGGCATGCAAAACTTTGGCCAGATCAATTTTTGAATACAGCTCATCTGCCTGGAATCCACATTGTATATCAGACATTAATATGATTGAGCAGGTCCAGAGGTATTTCACGGAAAAAGTACTCCACTCACAATAGAATGCCTGATGCCACCAGGCTTGACATTTTGGGCTTAGACAATGTGGAACTGCATCACCTGATCTAAGCATAGTACACAAAATTATCTGCAACAATGTCTTACCCATCAACAACTTCTTCAATAATGCACAGGCAAAGAACTGATACAAACTCAAGGTAAACCCCTCCAAACTCAATTGGAGAAAATACAACTTCAGTAACGGAGTGGGCATCCCATAATGCTCTACCCAACTCATTTGTGACATTCTCAAACCCTCACAGATTCTATCTTAAACTGTCCACCATGAACCTCACCCCCATTCCTAAAAGGTTGATAAATGGGGTATGCATAAATGCACCAGAGTGCCTACTGTCCCTGTCCTACTGTCCCCATTTATTTGTATTCATTTCCTTGTTTCATGTTCAGGTTCATATTCATACCTTCTATCTTGTACATGTTTGACAAACTAATAAATAAATAAAAAATCATGGTAAAAATGTAATTCTCCATTAAATCTAAGAATTCAGAAAATATTCTTAGAATGAAATTAAGCATCCTAAGAAACATGGGCTATTGCCAAAACAGGCAGACTTGAATTAAACTTGAAGTTTCCTCTCTGTACTCTTTGGTACAATTTGCTCTGCTCCTAAATATACTGTGCTCCCCCCCCCCACAATCATACCAAGAAATGATGTGGAGATGTCACTGAACTGTACTAGAGGAGAGAGAAGAACATGACATTTGGACTCTTGTATTCATTGGCAACTTCGCATGAATGCCACATTTTGTTCTGATCCTGAAATGAATTATTAGAGAAAAAAGAAAATAGACTATCTATCTATCTATCTATCTATCTATCTATCTATCTATCTATCTATCTATCTATCTATCTATCTATTTATTGTTAGAGTTGAAAGGGACCATGAAGGCCATCGAGTTCAACCCTATAGTACACCAGTCAAGTGGCAGTTCAATCTTCTCTTAAAAATGTCCAGAGTGTTGGAGTTCACAATGTCCGCTGGTAGGTTGTTCCATTGGTGCCGAATGTGGTCTCTATGGTGGATTATAGATGTCCTTCTTCTAGCTGAAGGGATATTTATAAAACTTTATCATTACCTGAACATTGCTAATGAAAATATAATTCCAGAAATACTGTAGAGCCTATCAGTTTACCAAAGTAAGTCTTAATGAACAAATTCTTTCAAAATAAGCAAGTTTCCTATCAAAAGTGTAAATCCCAACCCTTATGAGATTTGTTTGTTTCCTGTTAGTGTAACTGTGGTGCAGTCCAAGGAAATAATATTCCTGTTGAACTGAGTTTCATTGGGTTGCAGCCAATCAGTTTTGTGACAGGGCTATTTCTGTTTATGATAAGTTTTATTTGGTCCCATATCTTTTTATGCCTCCTACTGTTCTGCTTCTATTTGCATTTTTACTTCTCTTGGGTACTGCAGCAAGAGTATTTAGTATTGCCGCCAAGTCTTCTGCCAGCTCCCACTTCTGCTCAATGTCTTGAAGCATATGGCTATAAAAGATACATTTCCTAATCTTGCTTTAATCCTGAGGCTCATTACCTTACACTTCTCTGTTCTGAGTTACTTCATCTGCCTGTTCTACAAGTCAATTCAAGTCATTCCAAATTTGATTGTCTTCGTGCTTTGTATTGACTGTTCTTACCATAGGCACCCTTTTAAGGCAGCCAATTTAATCTCCTTTCCCTCATATGTAAAGCCAACAATTTCAGCACAAACACTGACCACTTTCTTTTATACCAAGAGCTATTTACGGTAAATCCTCTGATTTTTAGGTACTTTTATTTTATACCATTTATACCATCATATTTAGTTATTTTCTTCTTCATGTGTTGTAACACTATGTGCTACACTAACTCTACCTCCCTCATCCCAAAGTTTAGAGTTAATACGTCTTGCTCTGCTTTGCTCAGCAAAGCCTTATTATTTGCTTGATGCAATTTATTTATTTTTATTTTGTTTATTTATTTGATAAACATGCATAAGATAACAGATACAGGTAAAAACAATTATGAATACAGGAAATAGATACGAATAAATGTGAACAGCAGGATCAGGACAATAGTCACTTAAAGCATATTTATCTTAAGAAGTTAATGAGGCAGTTTGGAATAGTACTTAACTCATCAAAGTGTTAGTACTATATACAAAACAGTTGGGTTTGCAATATATAAACAAGCTAACAATGTATTGAAGTACAGTATTTGTTTGTATTGAAGTACAGTACAAGAACTATACTCCTTAACACGAGTTATCCCTTAACTTGGAGAAAAGTTATCTCTCCTCTTCTGCCTGTTTTACCCACTTAGGTGCCATTGTTTATTCTCTGTAGTATAGGGTGTTCCTCTCCTGGGAGTGTCAGGACAACATTCATGAACTGGTGTCCTCTGTTCTGCAGCAGCGACAGCTCTCCCTGCACCTGCTTTTGATATTCCTGGGTAAATTAATTTCATGTCATAATATTACACCCTGGGCATGCCTAACTCCACAGACTTGCAATGGTTTCTCTTACCTTTCCAAATGCTCATTTCTAACCAGGGTTCTGTTCCTCTCAGAGGTCTGCCAATTCCTCCTATGGTGGATGTCACTGGCCATCGCAAAATGCAGCTTGTTCCACGAACCTCGCAGACTTGTCCTGATGATAGAGGCCAATTTGTCAGGTTAGAGGGCACACTCTTCGATAGTTGTGCTTCAGGGCCATTGGTCAGCACTGGAGGCAATGCTCAGCATCAACTGAAGCAGTGCGCAATTATCAGGCTCTCCAGGAGCTTCAAATGCTGACAGTGGGTCACATATCCTAATACTTACTGACAACATCATGGCCAAGGCCCATATCAACCAGCAGGGTGGTACCAGGTTGCATGCCCTGATGGAAAAGGCCAGGACTCTCAACAACATCTTTTGATAATGGCGGAGCACATCTTAGGGTCTGCCAAAGTCTGGATGGATTGGCTAAGCTGTTTGACCCTAGATCAGAGTGGTGATATGTTTCTCCAATTGTCCATCAAATTTGGCCAGCCTATGGCCAACCTCTTTGCCATCAGGGAGAATGCCCACCTGCCTCAGTTCTTCACCCACTTCCAAACTCAGTGGGTGAAAGGAACCAATGGCTCTGCAGTGCCTGGCTACCTGGCTTCCTGTGTGTATTCTTCCCACTGGCCCTTCTACTAAAGATGATCTGTAAAATTCTGGACGAGAGAGTGGAGGTCCTGCTCCTGGCCTCCTTTTGGCCCTGGAGAGCCTGGTTCATGGACCTGATGACATTGTCAGTATGCTCTCCTTGGAGGATCCCAATGATAGAATCTGGACTCAGCCAGGGGGCAATTGTTCATCTGAACCCCTGCTGGCTTCAACTGACCACCTGGTGCTTGACTGGGGCACTCCAAGCCGTCAGAGTCCTCCAAGGTTCATTAACACTATCCTAGCCTCCAGGAGGTAATTGACTGAGTGTATTTACTTGGTTACTTGGTGCATATTCTGATTAGTGTCAGGGGATGGACTGTTTTCCTCTTTGTCTGCCTATGGAAAAACAATTGGTTTTCCTGCAAAATGGCCTTGACAAGTGTATGTTGCTGAATACCATCAGATGTCAAGTGGTAGCCCTATCCTTGGTGTTATCCTGAAGTTTGTTGGACTCTCTGTTGCACCATCCTTTTGTCTGACACTTTCGTTGCAGAGCCTCCGCAACTTGCCCTCTGGTTATCCATAAATTCCCTACCTGAGACCTTTCGAAAGTTCTGAATTCTCTGACTGGGGCACCTTACAATCTGCTCTGTATCTCCTTCTTCCATTTTCTTTCCTTTAAAGTGGCATTCCTAGTGGCAATCACTTCATCCAGGCAGATTTCAGAGATAGTAGACCTTTCCATTCACAAGGGCCTTGTTGGGTGGTGCTCCAACTGGATCCCACCTTTATTCCTAAAATAAATTCAGGGTATTATCAGGTCAAAGAGAATATGATCCTGAGCAAGACCAACTAGCCTGGCCCATAATTGTTTGTTGAATGATTGCTGTATTTTGGGGTAATTTAATTATCTTATATTGCTGTTGCTTTACTATGTTGGTTATCATTGTTCATATTGCTTTGTACATTATTATTTTTATTACTGTACGCCACCCAGAATTCGCAAGGAATTGGGTGGCTTAAAAGTTTTAAATTAAATTAAATTGAATTGAATTGAATTAAATTTTGGTCCACACCCTTCCAGATCCCTGGAATGCAAGTGGTACACCCTTGATGTCAGGAGAGCCTTCCACATATATTTCAAGTGCACAGAGACACTAAGAAAGTCCGAGACCTTTTTCGTCTCATTTCATCCAACTTCCTTGGACCACTGTGGGATGATGGATCTTCACCATTGTGAAAGCATATTGGCTGCACCCTGTTTTCCAGGGATGATGGCTCATTCAACCTGCAGTGCAGCGGTCTCCACGGCCTGATCTAACCAGGCTTCCTTAGAGAAGGTCTGTAGGGTGGCCACCTGGATGTCCTGATCCTCATTTGTCCGTCATTATAAAATGGACATTTTTGCTTCTGCCAAGGCAGCTTTTGGTTGCAGAATCCTCCAATAGGTCCTGCTAGGGACCTTCAGCCTCCCTTTTACTGGGCACTTAGCTTTGGTAAGTCCCATCATGTATGATAGATCCACATACTATGGACAAGGGGCATTGGTTTTACCTGATACGCTCCTTCTCCTAAATGTGGACCTATCATCCAGACCCTCCCAGTTACTTTGACTTAGGGTCCTGTTGGATGGCCTGTTTTCTTCAATTTCAGTTCTGGGTCCTATTGAACAAACTAATTGCTTGAAGAGAAACATTTCTTCCAGATTTCCAACTGCATGCTCTTCTGATGACCACATCTTGAGTCTGTGCTTCATTTTCATCAAAAGCATGCTATGGAGACAGAGGTGAAGTTGACATTAAACGGACTCAATCCTCATTGGCTAACAGATGAGGTCAACCCATCATGGATGATCATCCACATGAGAAGGAGCATATCAGGTAAGACTAATACCCTTTTTCAAGAATAATATGTGAAGACTCAATGCATCCATCTTTTCTCTGATATGATCCATTATTAAATCTGTTACAATGCCATTCTATTATTTCCAGTTGATCCATTAATCAGTCATCACTGATTGCTCTTAAATTTTGAAAAGTTGGACATCAGGTATTCTACTAATGACATTCAGAAATGATGCTTTTTATCATTTCTATAGTATTTTACAAGATTCAAACGTTCACAAATTCACACAATCTCAGTAACTCCTTTACTTAGAGTAGCCCAATATTATGCTTGTATGAATTCATACCTCAGTCTACTGAATAATGAGAACTGCAGATACAATAGTGAATTTCCAGGCTTTTGATATTCCATTCATTGGACAAGCATAACTATTTGTGATAAATTGCTTATTTTAATGTAGTGCCAGACATCTTCTACCACTTTTCCTGCCATTCTCATGCAATATGTTGAAACAAAAATGGCTTCTTTCCACACAACTAACTCCTATTTTGTTTATTTCAGATAAGAAGGGGGGAAAGGCATCAAGGACAATGCATTGTAGAGAATGCACAAACATGGATCTTTAATTGTTGTAATATCCAATGACAGGAGACTCCAAAATTCATCTGGCTAAGTATCCATGATGATTACATAAGTGTCCAATCATTGCCAGAATAGTTTCAATGAAGCAGCATCCATAATTCCTTTACTAAGTAATTGATTCTATTGTCAAAGTGATATTCTTGCCCTTCTAATGTTCATTAAAGATTACTTTTCTGGAGCTTAAGCCACCTTGGCAGTAATGGGCTGCTTCCCTCGGGGGTGGGGGAACGCAGTGGAGATAGTAAGTTTTGCACTATTTATTGAATACTTAATAGTTTTTTTTATTATACTTCCTTCTCTAATACCTTAGTATGATCCTTAATTACTTTTAAAATAGGAAATAATTAAATAGTATGTTTTTACCCATAAACACTTTAATCATTTTAACCATTATCTAGAACTGAACTTTTACAGCAATTAAAGAAAATTGAGCTACTTGCCTAATCTATTATCATGCGGAACTTTGTGGGTTCAGTACAAAACCTTAAAATGTTACTGTGCTCCTCAACAAATAATGAGGACCTGGATTGTGGGGGCAATAGGCTGGCTCTGTTAAGAAGTGCTATTGCTAACATGTTGTAAGCCGCCCTGAGTCTAAGGAGAAGGGCGGCATAAAAATTGAATAAACAAACAAATTGAATAAACAAATGCTGTCTATTATTTGTCCTTTTTGTGGCTATTCAAATAATCTGACTTAATCAACTGAAAAAGAGTTCAAGCACCTATTTGAAAACTTATCTTGGTCAATAAGCCACTCCCAGCCAGTCACATGACCTTTAAGCCACCCGTAGTCACATGATTGTCAAGTCACTCCCACTTGGTCACATGGCTGGCAAGCCACACCACAAAAATAAGCCACGCCCACAGTGTGGTAGTAAACATTTTGGCAGTCCATAACTGCATCTTGCATAACATTGAATAAGGTTGCAATGTCTTCTAAGCAACTGTTTTTAGATCAAAGGCTCTGCTTTTTCAGTGGCATTACACAAAGTAGAAGAGGTGGGATTTTTTTAATGGATTGAAATTATGCTAGAGGCTGGCAAATAGATGTTAGGCTTTGTGAAAAGATTAAAACCTTCCTACACTTTCCTTTTTCCCCTTTCCCCATTTACTTTCCTTTCCTCACTGAGAAGAAAAAAAATCTGGGAACTGATCAACAGTATCAAAGCAAAGCATACAATATATCTTGTTCTCATTGCTTATAAAACTGAGAAACCTCTCTGCCTTGAGACTGAAAATATATTGGAATCAAGTTACTAAAGTTAGTATACTGAACGTAACCTGGTTGGGTGTTGCCATGCAGTGGCTAACAATGTCAGTTTTTACAATGTAAAGATTGTGCCATTAAGAAACATTTACGGGTTGGTCATAAGAGGAAGCCAGCACTGTTCCTCTTGGGGGGAGTTTTTTGTTAGAGATATATTTGCTGTGTGCTATCGTTTTGCTGTGTGCTATCGTTTTGCTGTGTGTGTGATTTGTAAACTATTAGTAGTATTATATCTGTATGGCTCATTTTGTCTATTTGAAAATAATAATACTGTTAAATATATATACTAAGTCTGATTCATTGTCTGACTAGCCCACATTCCTACATAAACTCTGTTTTAAAGTGTGTTGAAGGTTTAGTACCTAGACATACTAACAACTGTTACTGTTGTTAGCCGCCCCGAGTCTACGGAGAGGGGCGGCATACAAATCCAATAAATAAAATAAAATAAATAAAACTAATATGGGTATATGATATAGTGGTTTTGTCATTTTAGTAAATCTCAATACAAATTTGTTTATCTTGTTTATTTGTTTATCTGGTTTATTGTTTTTTTCCTGTTTTTTTCCTGGTTCACTACCCAAAAATTCTTGGATTGATAGCAGCTATAAACATTGGAAAAGAAAAAAGGAAGAAAGGAAGAAAGAAAGAAAGAAAGAAAGAAAGAAAGAAAGAGGGGGCGAGAGAGGGGGGTTCTAACTTACCTCACTATTTATTTGCTTCCTCCCATGCCACATGGGCACACCTTGTATGCACATGCATGCTTTGTATGCACATGCATGCTCAGTGCAAAAATATCTGGGGGAAAAATTCTGAAAACAAGATGGCGACTGCACGCATAGAGCTAGAAACCTGGCTTCTGTGCATATTCAGAAGATTTTTTAAAAAGTATTTTTAAAAAATAAATTCAAAACAAAAAAAGGTGGCGTCACACATGAACTGGCAACAACTAAACCGGATCCATGACACCATTGTGATGTCAACAGTGAATCACTACCAGTTCAGGTGAACCCACCCTTGGAGGGAGAGAGAAAAAAGAAGAAAGAAAGAAAGAAAGAAAGAAAGAAAAATGAAGGGAGGGAAGAAAGAAAGAAAAAAGAAAGAAAGAAAGAAAAAAGAAAGAAAAAAGAAAGAAAGAAGAAAGAAAGAAAGAAAGAAAGAAAGAAAGAAAGAGAAAAAAGAAAGAAAGAAAGATTAATACTAAGGTAGAACTATGAAACCTGGAGGCATATAGAAAGCTCCAAATTTTAGAATTCCCATTTAGAATATGGGAAATATACCTATAAGCTACAGTGGGCTATTAGCCGGAACGCTAAATTGCACTCACGGCAGCAGCTTCTAAGTGCTTGTGGGGCCAGCACGATTTTGTTTCTGCACCCATTGAGGTAGCAAAATTGCGCATGGAGATGCAGATGTTTCCATATTTCAGCATGCGTGGA
Source organism: Erythrolamprus reginae (assembly GCF_031021105.1). Taxonomy (NCBI): domain Eukaryota; kingdom Metazoa; phylum Chordata; class Lepidosauria; order Squamata; family Dipsadidae; genus Erythrolamprus; species Erythrolamprus reginae. The sequence goes on along the minus strand of NC_091950.1, from coordinate 110,276,062 downwards.
AGCAAAGAAACCTCGCAGAAACACAGGTGCACCTGCGGCTCCGTGCGCAATTTTGCTACCTGCACAGGTGCAAAAGCAAAATCATGCTCGCCCCACAAGCTCTTATGAGCTGTGGCCGCGAATGCAATTTAGCGTTACGGCTAGTAGCCCACCACTGCCTATAAGAATCTTTACTCCATCATACTCATCCACATTTTTCAAAGACAGCCATGCATCACAACAAGCAAGTAGTACCCTATAGCAGCACATGAAAAACCAAAACAATCTGAACACTGTTCACAGCATTCTGGGGTTCTTTTCAATTTCTACCAGTGACTTGGGGATGTGGGGAGGACATATTTCAAATTAACATGATGGGATTGTGCTATAAGAAGTGTGTAAAGAACAAATGTACTATTCCAAAAAATGCAGTGACAGCAACATGTTCTTCTGTTTAAGAAGTTTTCCAAAGAACCACTTTCTTGCTGTCATCTACCTACTGAGATTGCTGATCAGTTTGCAGCAGCTATAGGTCAAGAAGTAGTAATCATCATAACACTTTATATGTAGAACATGTCAAAAACTATTTTTTTAATTGGAAGAAATTATTAACATTCACATTTCACTTCTGTCTATCAATTGACAGCATGTTAGTTTGCCATAATATAGATGATATTTTTGAAAGCTTGTTGGATACAAATGATAGAAAGGCAAATGACTGCTATTTGGCCAGTTTGAGAAAGCAGCATGAACCCTTAATAGTCCACTTAAAGATTAAATACCACATATTTTAAACTAAGACTCATGTAGAACATTTGGCAAACAAGCCCATTACCTAATCTTACTTTTGAAATCTTAAAGTGGCACGAAGTAGTCACTTCTTTTCCACTGAAAGATTCTTTCTCTCCGCCACCCCTAAATACAAGCTTTTCATTCAGCTGAAAACCCTAGGTTTGCTTGAAAATATATAAAGTATATATAAAGTATAATACACTTATAATAAAATATTTCATACTGAATACAGAATGTTTTATATTAAATACCTGGAACAAGAGATATGTCTTAATTAATGTTGTTATGAAAAGTAGAGAAGATGAGCAAGCAACTCAGCTTCAAAGCAAATATATTTCATCATTTGGAAACAATGAACATCTTTGCCCATATGTCCTATAAATGGCATCTTCAAATGGATATTTTTTAATTATCATTTACTGATTGTACCTTCTACATAAACTCATATCTATTCCTATCATTCCTGTAGGAATGTCTCCCAAACCACAGGATCGTTTGCCTTCCATCCATGGACTAGAGGCAAAAAAAATGAAATTCACAGTGGCAATGCAACCCTGAAAACCATGTCCAGTCCTCATGGTAGGTATACTAGATCTTCTTCTCCTGGGAACTAAAATGCTGTGAGATGTAAAAGGAACATTCTGTGGGTATACAGTGATCCCCCGCTCGTTGCGAGGGTTCCGTTCCAGGACCCCCCGCAACGAGCGGGTTTTCGCGAAGTAGCGCTGCGGAAGTAAAAACACCATCTGCGCATGTGCAGATGGTGTTTTAAACTTCCGCAGCGCTAGCGAGGAGCCGAAGATTGGGGGGCGGCGCGGCTATTTTAAAACATCGCCGTCGACATGGGGGGCTCGCTAGCACCCCCCCGAACCCCCAACCCGGGTTTGGGGGGGTGCTAGCAAGCCCCCTATGTCGGCGGCGATGTTTTAAAAGAGCCGCGCCGCCCCCAATCTTCGGCTCCTCAGCGGCGAGCGAGCGAGCGAAGCCAAGCCGGCTCAGTCACGGAAGACAGTCGCTTGGCCCGGGATGCTGGGCCGAGAGGAGCCGGGCTTGATCCGCTGAGCCTGGCTGGCCCGGAAGATCGTAGCGTGCGTTGGCTGCAGCAGTGGCGACATTGCTGCCGGCTTGGCTTCGCTCGCCGCGCCGCCCCCCAATCTTCGGCTCCTCAGCGGCGAGCGAGCGAAGCCAAGCCGGCAGCAATGTCGCCACCGCTGCAGCCAACGCGCGCTACGATCTTCCGGGCCAGTCAGGCTCAGCGGATCAAGCCCGGCTCCTCTCGGCCCAGCATCCCGGGCCTAGCGACTGCCTTCCGTGACTGAGCCTGGCTGGCCCGGAAGATCATAGCGCGCGTTGGCTGCAGCGGTGGCGACATTGCTGCCGGCTTGGCTTCGCTCGCCGCGCCGCCCCCCAATCTTCGGCTCCTCAGCGGCGAGCGAGCGAAGCCAAGCCGGCAGCAATGTCGCCACCGCTGCAGCCAACGCGCGCTATGATCTTCCGGGCCAGCCAGGCTCAGCGGATCAAGCCCGGCTCCTCTCGGCCCAGCATCCCGGGCCAAGCGACTGCCTTCCGTGACTGAGCCTGGCTGGCCCGGAAGATCGTAGCGCGCGTTGGCTGCAGCCAACGCGCGCTACGATCTTCCGGGCCAGCCAGGCTCAGTCACGGAAGGCAGCTGCTTGGCCCGGGATGCTGGGCCGAAAGGAGCCGGGCTTGAAGATCGCAGCACGCGTTGGCTGCGGTGGCGAGGGCTTGCGATGGAGGGTGGAGGAAGCGGCCATGGGAGGGCGAGCTGCCTCAGGGAGGAGGATCGGGCGGGACCAGGTGGGGGCTGGAATTTCTCTGCCAGGGCGAAGGGCGGGTGAGCGGCGAAGGGCGGGCGAGCGGGTGCTGGGGAGGGCTTCTCGCCCTCCCGCCAGCAAGAGGGGGAGCGAATGGCGTGGGCAGGCGAAGGGCGGGCAAGCGGCAGCGAGGAGTTTGCGTGGGCGGTGGGGAAACTCCTCGCTGATGCCAGCAAGAGGGGAAGACACAGGGAAGCCGCCCAGCAGCTGATCTCCCGGTTGCCATCTACGCATGCGTGCCCATAGAAAAAAAAAGGGCACGCATGCGTAGATGGTATTTTGACTTCCGGGTTGAAAAATCGCGAAGTACCCTGTTCGCAATGGTCGGGGACGCAATAAACGGGGGATCACTGTACTAGAAAAGTAATGAATTCACAATATCTAAGTTCTTCTTATTTTAGGCATACTGTAATATTAATTGGCAATGTAGTATAGATAAGATGAGCCTTGCTGGATCAAACCATAGACATGTCTACTTCATTTTTTAGAATAGAATAGAATTCTTTATTGGCCAAATATGATTGGACACACAAGGAATTTGTCTTGGTGTATATGCTCTCAGTGTACTTAAAAGAAAATATAGATTTGTCAAGAATCATGTGGTACAATACTTAATGATTGTCATAGGGGTCAAATAAGCAATCAATATTAATAAAAACCTTAGGATACAAGCAACAAGTTACAATCATACAGTCCTAAGTGGGAGGAAAAGGGTGTTAGGAATGATGAGAAAAAACTACTAGGAATAGAAGAAATACAAATTGAACAGTGGAGAAGTGGAAGCTTTGGGACATAGATCAATTGAAGAGGATAACCCCACTCCCCCAATGCTTCTCATCAATCAGTGTGATATGTTGCCTGATTCAGGAAATAGTAAACAGTATAATTAATATCAGAAAACATGAAAGCTATTATATAGTGGGCTTCAGTAGGCAAGAAGCAGACCAGCATAGATACAGCAGCATTTATTGATTGAAACAGCAAGGAACAGCAGGCCTGTAATTTATACTCTAGGCTGACAGAGCCTTAACCAATCATAATCCTTGGAAAAGCCCGCCCAAATATGAATATTCTGTTTTCTCCAAAACAGCTGCAGTTAACTGTTAGGTCATCTAAAGGTTAGTTTCACTTTAGCAGGGCTTAACACCACTATATTCAATTAGTTGGATATCCGTGCTTCGCTGTGAAACTATGTGATGGGGCTTGATAAATTGACACTTAAAATTAATTAATTGAAAATTATTTAGTTAAAAAAGTGATTATTTCATTAAGAGATAATAACTTGGTAAACTAGGTTTCTGTTACAGATGAAGACATTATTGTAAGTGTAACAGCAATGAAATAGAAAAGAAAAGTAAAATTAATATATGAATTAGGATAAAAATGAAATATCATAAAAATGTGATAGGAAAGGGAACATGTGACAGATGTAACCTTAAATCTTAATGGTTATAAAAAAATATAATAGTATGTAATAGTATATAATTATTTGATAATAGGTTTAATAGTGCATACAATGAATAGGTAAAGATAAAAAATATTTAGGTATAAAACAATAGCCATAACTAGAAAAATGTAGAATTGGGAAGGACAATTCTGATGATGTAAAGCTGTATTAGTGGAATCATATTTTATTTATATGTGATTTATATGTTTGTCATGTACGTTGTTTTGTTTTTAACTAGGAAAATTGCAATATTTTTTTTAAAGTGTAACAACAGTGAAATAGATGGTCTTAACACCTTTAATCCCAGCAGCAATTGTGGATGTTTTGTCTATGTAGCGAGACTAATAAATTGCATAGCGTAGACCAGTGATGGTGAACCTATGGCACGGGTAGAGCCGTATTTGCTAGCATGTAAGCTGTTACCCTAGCTCAGCCCCAATGTGCATGTGTGCACTGGTCAGCAGATTTTTGGCTCCCACAGACACTCTGGGAGGGCATTTTTGGCTTCCAGAGAGTCTCTGGGGGGGATGGGGGAGGATGCTTTTACCCTCCCTCAGCCCCAGCGAAGCCTTTGAAGCCTGGGGAGGGTGAAACATGAGCCTACTGGGCCCATCAGAAGTTGGGAAACAGGGTGTTTCTGGCCTCCAAAGGGCCTCCTGGCGGTGTGGGAAGCTGTTCCCCCCCCAGGCATTGAAGTATGAATGTGGGCACTCATGCATATGCAATAGCACATGCCCACACTTTTTTGGCACCCAAGGGAAAAAAAGGTTTGCCATCACTGGCATAGACTTTCAATTCATCCCTCAGATGAATTGTTGAGGACCTCCTTGTAAATAACATTCCCCATCTGCTGGGGACTGCCTGCAATACTGAGGGTAGCTGTCCTCTCTGGTTTTAGTTTCTTTCAAAAAGGGCTGGGGTACTTCTTGCTGTAGGTGCCATCTACCATACCAGGTGAGTTCCTGTTGAGGGGGCCACGGATCATTGTTGTCTTGATAATGTCATGGGAGGTTAGATCTATGTTGAGATCAGGTATCTTAGCAGCAGTGATGGGCTACGAGCCAGAACACTAAATTGTGCTCACCGCCACGGCTCGTAAGTTCTTGCGGTACCTGTGCGATTTTGCTGCTGCACCTGTGGAGGTAGCAAAATTGTGCCTGTGTTTTCACAAGAATTTACCTGCGGCTCCATGCACGATTTTGCTACCTACTTTTGCAGCAGCAAAATCGCGCTGGTCCTGCAAGAACTTAGGAGCCGCGGTGGCAAGCTCAATTTAGCGTTCCAGCTCATAAGTTCTTGGACTTTGGTCTTCTCTTCTTTTCTAGCCACAGAAGAATATGAACATGAGGGAATTCATGTTTTTGCCATTCCATGGAGGACATCTGATACCTGTATAACTTCCCTTACTTCTGTTTTCCTAATCACACCTGTAAATCTTTTTCTGAATTTTCTGCCTCTTTTCCCTTTAACTGGAGTTACAGTATAAGGAACAGATTCATCTGAATTGAGGAAG